>NC_045730.1:27121164-27414037 GCF_009834535.1 Camelus ferus | reverse complement strand
TGTGCCTTGCCCACATGTTTTAAGCTGGGGCTGGAGGTTTTTTTTTTTTCACTTGAAATAGCATTTTTTATTATTGAAAGGGAAATCCAGGGGGATTAAAGATGTGATGTACAAAATGAAGCCCTTTTAGTAACTGTACATATCTCAGGATAGACACTGCAGTTCCACTGTGACACCACAGCCAGAAGACAGAAGGGAGATTCTTAGCCCTTCCTGTGGAAAAACAATACCAAACGAATCAAAAAACAGAAAAAGCCCAGAAAAAACAGCTGGAAAGACAAACCACAACCTAGAAAAATGTTCCTCATAACCCAAGTTTGGAGAAAGTTTTCCCATCCCTGTAGCCCCAAAACCTCTTGAAACCCAGTGTTCTAAGCAGAAGAGAACAAGCATGGACAGTTCAAATGAGAGGCAGTGCAGGTGGCCAATGTGTGTCAGAGATGCTTGATCTCTCAGGTGAGGACACAGGCGGATGGATACACTGTTGAAACAACACTTGTCACCATCACACGGCAGTCTTTAGTTGGTGTGACAACCAGCCCTGGTGACAATGTGAGCAGGCAGAGCAGAGGCTCCAGTACATACCCTGGAGGGAAGAGTGAACGGACAATCCTCCGGGAGAGAACAGCTGCAGCACTCATCAAAGGGCCAGAGGTACATCCCTTCCCCAGGATCCTTAGAGTTCGTCCCACTAAAGTCCTTGAACACATATTCAGAGATGTCTTTTCAAGAGTGTTCATCACAGCACTGCTCGAAACAGTTGGAATTAAAGCAACACACGTAAATGGAGAGGGGATGAGGTCCACTCGTATGGTTCACGTAGATGAATGAACGCTGTGCAGTTGGAAAAATGGGTGCCTGGTCTCTACCCAATGTCAAGGGAGGCCTCAGGGTGGAAGTATGCAGACCCGATGTGTGCATCCAGGGTCCCATCTGCATGACCACATATGTGTGAAATCAACATAGATGGAAATGAATCTGATTGTGAGTGTGTGAGAGACAGAGATAGAGAGAGACAGACTGAGAGACACAGGGACTGAGAAATAAGCACCAAATCATTCATGACAGTCACCTCTGTGGGTGGGATTAACAAATCTCTTCTCTTCTCTTTTAGGCAATATTTCAATTTTTTGTAATGGGTCTGTATTGCTCTACTAATTCTAAAAGGATTAAAATTCTATGTTAAGGTAACCCATTCATTACTCATCTCTGGAGTAATTAAAGTACATTAGTCCTATTTTTAAAAGAATTTAAAGTCTTCTCAGGACGCAGTTCCATGTCAGCTCCGTGGCAGCAGAGGTTCTCCAGGAGGTCGTGTCTCTTCTGAATCAGCATCCAAAAGAGGTGAGGAAGAAGTACCAGACTTGGACACTGAAGACGACAGTAGATGAGAGATTCTGTTGAGGGAAAATAAGACCTACATTCACAGAGAGTAATCCCATATTCATGGAGCAGAAGGCTTCATTCTACTAAGATGACAATAGTCCACGAATAGATCTAAGGATTCAAAGAATGCCTACCCAAATCCCAGGTGGTGTTTTGCAGAAATTGACAATCAATCTAAAATTCACGTGGAAAATCCAGGGGCTCAGAATACATGAGTGAATCTTAAGAAAGAAGAACAAAGTTCGGGAAATGGAAAGTCAGCTGGAACCCACGGTTAATACAAAAGTAATTTAAGCTGAAGATACCTGAGAGTCAATAGATTTAGAAGAAAACTTGTCATGGAAGGCAATTCTCTCCTCTCCCTTTGCCCTATTAAGTTAGGTTGATAAAAAAGCCTTTAACTTTCACCATTTAACATGGTAGTTACTTTTCTGGTTGGCTCCTGCGTGTGTAAAATAAACCGTTTTCTCATTCATCTCCTCTTTATTTCTGTGGGCTCTTTGGGAGGGACTCTGGATGATGCGGACCTGCTCTTTTCTCACCTTTTTAGTGACATCATTTGTCCATTGTGAAGTGATAAAAAAATAAAGGCTCATTGGTTTTGGGTCAGATTTGGAACATGTATACCTTTGGAGACCCCCTGGAGGAACAAGGGGGTTCAATACTGCTGGGAGAATTTACTGGTTGTCTTGTCCAAATGCCCAATAAGATGCTATTGCAAGGATTCTTTTAAAGATTCTTACCCTAAAACAAATACCCCATCTAAACCTCTTAAATGACCAAATAGAAAGAAAGACAAAGGAGAATCATGGCTAGCCTAAAAAAACTTCCAAAACAAAGGAAGGACAGAATCAGATTCAGAGCAAAAATTAAAATCCATTTATACCATCAACCCTCCAACCCTTTTGTATGAATTCTTTTATATGATGAGAATTTCAGATGCTTCCACGGGTGCTTAGGGGAAAAAAAGAGAACGGATTCAGGTTGAACTAGGTTATTAAGGACCTTGGGAGTGGTATTTTATTTGATACCATAGTAGTGTGTATCTGTAATCCAAACTCCTAATCTAGGCAAAAGACCGAGGTGATTACAATTTTTTATACAAACTTTTTTTTTTTCTTTTTAAACTTGGGTTGTTTGAGATCTCTTTTCTTCTTTGTTCTTTTTCTTTTTTTTTAAAGAATTTTTCTTATTAATTTTTTACATTGTGGTACTCCGAATTGAACACAGCACGTACTCTACCCCTTGAAGTATACAATCTCCTCCAAAGACAATTATTTTTATACTTTGACAATGCCATACTGATTAAGATTTTTTGTTCCATTTTCCCTTCATAGAGATTATAACTGAGGGAGAGAGTCAGAGGAAACCCTGGGCCATCCCTTCCTTCTCAGCGGGTCACTACACAGCAGAGGAGATTTGCTGTCGCCAGGCCCAGCTCACCTTTCTGCTCTGACGGCCGACTCAGGCCACTTCTCTAAACAG
Source organism: Camelus ferus (assembly GCF_009834535.1). Taxonomy (NCBI): domain Eukaryota; kingdom Metazoa; phylum Chordata; class Mammalia; order Artiodactyla; family Camelidae; genus Camelus; species Camelus ferus. The sequence continues at coordinate 27,411,166 of NC_045730.1, read as the reverse complement.
AGGCGTGTTAGAAGCAGCAGAAAGCCAACTAGCGAGCAACAAAGACAAAACTGACCCACCCGCAGTTGGACATCATCTGCTCTGAAACGAACCTCTTACATCTCTTCTTCCTATTAGAGGATGGTTTTCAAAAATATTCCTAAGGAGATGAATCTCAATCCATTTTTCTGGATTTCTTGGGCCTTCTATGACTTCACCTGCAGGCTTGATTTTCTGCAGAACGTCTGCAGGGAAGCCAGGCAGAACACGTGAACAGACCCTGCAGGCCACGGCTGAGGCCTCCAGTCAAAGCATCTTTCTTGTGCAGAGCCTACGTTCATGGGACCATTTTCATGACTGCTGTAATTAGTTCTCATCCAAGTGTCCCACCGAAAACGTTTCTAGATGGAAGGTGGCCTGACGCAGATGAGCAGTGGGGATGTGGGATGCAGATGGCAGACATACTGGAAGAAGAGACGGGAAATGTTTCTTCAGGCTTCAGTTTGGAAGACTTCTGATTTTTATATGGACATTAAACTTGGTCAGGCTGAAGCGCCGTTTGCTCTAACACGGGGTGATGTACACTTATCCCTACAACTTTTAAAAAATATGTTGAAGCAGGACGTGAAAGCCTAGGGGACAGACAGCTTAGAGTGACACCTATGTTCCAGGATGCCTATGATCTCGGGCTCACAGAGGAAAAGAATACACATAATTTGCCTGTGTAGTACTATGTGAAATTATTTGACCCTTGCCGGATGGTGTAAGATCAGAGATCATGTAGTCTTTCTTACGTCGCAAAGACAATTCTTCTTGATGAGTCAGCAGACTGTTTCCGATGGCCCGGGGTCTGTGCCAGACATTAGCTGTCTAGACAAATACCACACTGCCCACAATACCTCAAGGAGATCACAGTGCGTCGTGGAAGAGACAAATTTAAATAGGTTTTCAAAACAGTGTGGTAAGATTCACTTGGCATCATGTATACTGTATGTTCAGAGGGGCCCTTGCACTGCCTGGGGCTGGGTTCTAGAAGGTAGGGAAGGTGTCAGAGGGGAAATGCTTTCTGCACTGACATCTGAAGGATTCCAGCAAATCTGTAGACCAGTAGAGTGCATGCTGGGCACGGGATTCTCGGCAGCTTGCGTGTCTCGTGCAGAGGTCTGGTCGTGTCTAAGAGCACTTTGCAATTAGGGAAGGGAGGTCAGTGAGGCTAGAGGCTGTGGGGAACTAACGGAAGCTGAGGCTGAAGAAAAGCAGCAACCAGGTGAGGAGAAGGTGTGACGTTAAATCAGGGAGCGTGGACTTCCTCACATACGTAGCAGGGAATTCTTTGGGGTTTTAAGGAGGAGACTGACACAGATTAGTCATTAAAAGTGAGCAAAGTGGATTGTTCACTCTAAAGAACAGCACTGGGGTGACTAGCAAGGGGTGGGAATTAATGCAGTGGGGAGCGAGGTGTGGGGGCTTAGTTGGGGGACATTAAGGAATAGAAATGTATTACTGACAGGGTGAGGGAGTGGAATTGTAAAGGAAAACTCACAGATGTTGACATGGAAAACAGATGGGATAGTGATGCCATTGTTTGAAGAAATAAACCTAGTTCTGAGCGAGTGTAAATCCAAACATACAGAGCTTGAGATTTTTATGGGCTAATCAATTGGGAATGTCTACTTGTCAATTATAAGTATATTTCTGGGACTGAAATGAGATGTCCATGCTGGAAAAGATTTGACAGTTACTCAGTGGACAGAGAGCAGTTGAAGCCACGGGGATAAATGCCACCCACTGACAGTTTACCAAAGAAAAGGGAAGGAGGGCACTTCTGGTTCAGAAAATATGACAGACCAGACACTTGAAGACCCACTCACTGAAGACACATAAAAACGTAGGACACAATGCCGCCAATTTTTCTTTTTTTTTTAAAGTCACCTTTATTGTGGTATGATCCCTGTACAGTAAAATACACATATTTCACATGTACTATTTGATGAATTTGATAAATGTCTACACCCAGAAAGCCATCACCACAATCAAGATAGCTAACATTTCCATCACTCCCCAAGATGGGCACTTTTTGAATTCCCATATTTATCCCTTCCCATCCCCTTCTCTCCCTGGTAACCATAAGTTTGTTTCTCTATGTCTGTGGGTCTGTTTCTCTTTTGTAGTTAAGTTCATTTGTGTCTTTTTTAGATTCCACATACAAGTGATATCATATGGCATTTTTCTCTTTTTCTGGCTTACTTCACTTAGAATGACTATCTCTACGTCCACCCATGTTGCCGCAAATGACATTATTTTGGTTTTTTCATGGCTGAGTAGTATTCCATTGTATAAATATACTACTACGTCTTTATCCAGTCAGCTGTCGATGGACATTTGGGTTGTTGCTATGTCCTGGCTATTATAAATAGTGCTGCTCTGAGCATTGAGGTGCATGTGACTTTTTGAATTAGAGTTTTTTCTGACATATGCCTGGGAGTGGGAAGGCTGAATCATGAGTTAAGTCCATTTTCAGTTTTTAAAGGAACCTCCACACTATCTTCTCTAGTGACAATGCAGCCCATTTTGTGAAAGCAGAGCCATGCTCAGAAAGTAACAGCCATTTCTAGGGGCCAGACATGAAGCGCAGTGACATGGCCTGTTCAAGAATCAGAGGGCAGTCTGGCAGGGCTGGAGGAGAGTGAGAAGGGAAGTGTGGTACAGGTAGGATTCAGGCCACGTGGGGACCAGACAGGCTGGGATAAGGAGCCTGGACTTCAAGTCATCCCTTGGTAACCATGGGCCACTGGTTCCAGAACTCTCCCGAGACGTCAACATCCATGGATGCTGACGCCTCTTGTATACAATGGCATAGGACTTGCACGGAACTCATGTACATCCTCCCATGTAATTTTTTTATATATGCAAACTTTTTTTATTGAGTTATAGTCATTTTACAATGTTGTATCAAATTCCAGCATAAAGCACAAGTGTTCAGTTATACATAAATATACACATACATTCGTTGTCACATTCTCTTTTGCTGTGTCCTCCTGTGAACTTTAAATTTTCTCTAGATTACTCATGGTATCTAATACAACATGAATGCTATGTAAGTAGTTGCCAGTGTATGGAAATTTCACGTGTTGATTTTTGAAACTTTCTGTTCTTTCCCAAATATTTTCAATCCACAGTTAGTTGAATCTGCTGGGTAGGGAGCCCCTAGATATGGAGAACCCCCAAGCTCCTCGTTCCCACCTCCAAAATTTCCACTGCAAGCACTGAAGGGGTCGAAACATAGAAGAGCGCCATCTACCTGCTGGAAATCCTGAGGAATTCCTTCAGCGTATGTAGCACAGGAGAGAAGGCTTAGGGCCAACTAGTGGGAAAGGAGGGCCTGCCTGGAGAGGAAGGAGGAAGGACCGCAGTGGAAGCCAGCTCGTACCCTTACTGGAGCTGGCTGATAGCAGTGAGGGACGCTGAGGAATTGGGGACACGTCGTGTGGGGGGCGATCCTGGCCGCCAGGTGCAGGGTTCACATAGCTGGGACCCGGTTTGCCAGATGAAAATAACAAGGGGGGAGAGGGGCTGCCTCAGCCCCGGGATCCTGACAACGGCCACAGCGCCATGACCCCAGCTAATGCGGCTCCCCTAGTAAGCCAGAAAAAGCAAACTCTAAGCGAAGATATTGCAGATTCCACTGCAGCCACACGGATAACTAGATCTCTAAGCTGAAAAAATGTAACCACCAGAAACAGGAATCTTTTCTTTTCTCTTTCTTTGGACCTTTGGACAGGGAGCCACACATCTCTGATGGGAACCACTTTTAATCTGATAGAGAGCTCACTTTTTCAGGAATAAGCATGGAGAAAAAGAGTGGGGTGATGGTTTAAAGCAGAAGTCAAAGCGGAAGCCCATCTGAGGAATGAAAAAACATGCTTTTCAATGAATTCGAGTTATCACAAAAAGAAGGAGGAAGGTTAAGGTAATCTCTATTAATATCCATTCACCATATAAGACTAGACATCTATAAAAAGACAGCACCTTAAAGTAAGATTTTTTTTTTTTTTTTTTTTTTTTGGTGATGAAAAACAATGCCTTATTTTAAAACAAGGCTTTGGGCATCAACAACACGCTGAGAGTTGTTGATGAGGAAAAAATAAATCTGCATATAGATATGTAAGTGTCCCAATTCCACCGCTCGAAAAAAATTAGTCAATCATGTGTCCAGTTGATTGGGAAATCCCGATAAGTAAATAACTCAAAAGTGGGAAAGGCATGGGAATAAACAGTGGTAGTCAGCAATGAAATCCAAGATGTTTATACCTATATTTTCTTTGTTAATATAACAAACTTAAAACAGCTGTCTAAAAAGTAGTAACTGGAGCACACACACACACACACACAATTTGGAACAGCAGAGAGGTAAAATATGCCAAATGTATCATTATTAAGGAACAGGATCTAATAGATTATTTCACTTTTGAGACTCTTATAGGTATACTGGTCCAATTGCATATAAAGTTATGAACTTAGATATGATTTATAAAAATTTAGTGAGAATTTTCATTAAGTGGCAATATAGCTTCCAAATCACTGAAGAGAAAATTAACAATAAAAAAATTAATCAATCCAGGTAATATTGAGTAACAGAGACCATATTTACCATCCTAAAATAAACCACAAAATGGATACAATATTTGAAGCAATGATTTTTAAGACACGTGAAAATGATCATCCACTAGGAACCTGCCCTGCCACCTCCGTACCAAAGCTGCTAGAACTCCTACTGCCATCACCAAAGATGTCCACCAGGAGGCGACATTTCCTTCCTCTGCTCCTGCTGCAGAGCCAGTCCTGAGCAGTCCTTTTCCAGGTTTTGGCAGGCAGCTCCCAGAAGTGCTCTCGTGGGCCTTGGTTCCTTTTAGCCACCAGCAAAGGGATCAAGGATGAGCAATAAGCCTCCTTCCTCATCCAAGACCTAGGAACCTATCTGACTTCTGAGCAGCCCTTCACTCTTGCCTGCTGTCTGGTACTGTCCGCCCGGCTTCCCGAGTCCCCGGCTTGGGCAGCCTGCACGCCGGCCACAGCCCATCAGAATACGTTCCCCCGCCAAGAGGCCACGTGTGATCGTGAGCAGGGCTCCAGGCCTCTGGAGCAGCGCGGCTTGGACTGCGTCCTGGCCCTGGGCTCGCGAGCTCCATGCCCTTGGATGAGTCAGTTAACATCTCTAAGCTACAGTTTCTTCATCAGTAAAATGAAGACATAATCAATACGGAAAAAAAATCAGAATCTGAGAGGTACTAAATTTCTGATGATTGAAGATTATTTTAATTTTGAATTACACAGCAAAGGACATCATACAATTTTTACTACTTCATAATTCTAAAGGACAGCTTCTACTATTAAAACTAATGCGTGCACATACACACAAACACACGTGCAGACACACTGAATCTGCTTCGCATACATCCCCATGTGCACACAAACATGGAGTCATGTACCACACACACACATACCATACACACAACCACACACGTCCTCAGGCGCACACACACACATAGCATACAGAACCACATACATCCCCAGGCGCGCATGAGCGCGCACACACACACACACACACAGTCACAGTCTTGAACCACACACGTCCCCAGGTGCGCGCGTGCACACACACACCTCATACACACCTTTGGCGTTATTCTAAATCAATTTACAATTGAGGGTCACAGTGTCCATTGTTTTATCCACTCAGAAGATCCTGACTTTGGAGCGTGAAGCAGGAGCCCCTCCTCTCTGGAGACGGTCTTTGCCACTTACAGTCTCAGTAGAGCCAACATAACTGCTCTGGACCTTTGTAAGTGCAGGGCCAGAGCATACCTGGGAGCTCACATCCTACACATGTAAACATGTGAAGTGCAGTAGGTTCTAAAGTCCTGCCTTTACAAATATACATTCATTATAAGGGGGAAGGCCAGGTTCAAATTTAGAATTCCCACACTCAAGGGAGTCCGGCAAAGAAAGTGAGCATGTGGGGAGAGCTGATTCCCAGTCTCTGATCACTAGCCTGACGCTTTTCTTCCCAATGCTGGGCCCACCCCTTGCCACAAGGGGCCTTGGATGTGCACAGGGGGACACTCAGAACTCACGTCCGGGCTCTGCTCATACCCTCCATCCAACAGCTGCCCTTTGGCCTCTCTGTGAGTCCTGGGATTCTGAACTCCGGGGAGAGCTGGTGCAGGCACTAGAAATGGGTCGGGGCTGCTGAGTCAGGGCTTTCGGGGTCGTGGGTTTCCAGAGCACGGGATGGAGCCAATGACCGTGTGCCCTTGGCCCTGCTGACCCCACCCCATGGAGGGCATGGCCAGAGGAAGTGTCAGGGCCAGGGGGACCTTCTGTAGTGCAGGACCCAGGGCAGTGGGCCCCCTTGCCAAGGTCTAAGGGCAGAAGCCCTTAGGAAAGGTCTGAGGGGGCTGTAAGGTATCTTCATTCCCATTAATTAAAAGAAAATTAAAGCTTACCACAGGCGTGGGTGGGAAGGGTTTTGTTATAACAGGGGAAGGCACTTGCCAAGGTCTGACCATAGAGGGCTGGTGGGTTTGCCAGGTTGATGAGGAACCGAGAGGCCGTTAGCCTCCCCTGGGTCTAAAAACCGCCTGAATTCCTCCAGGTGACACTGAAATGCAGTGAGACACGGAACCCTCTCAAGTTGTTAAAATCTTCGTGGTGAGCCATTCAACTCTCTCCTCATTCTTGGCTACGAAAGCATGATAAACACAGGCCAGAAACTCATCAGCCTGTTGGTTGGTTCACTGTTTGTCTGGCGCCCCCTCTTGTAGGAGCCTTTATCACTTCACCCAGGGCTGACCCGGCTCAGGATTATAGGTGATTTTCCGCAGGTGGCATCACTTGCTGGTGGCACGAAGGAGGCACGTTAGCCACCTCCCAAACACTTAGGCTTCTCCAGGGAGGAGCCTGCAGACCCCCAGTCCTGCCTCTGCACCACGGTGCTTCTTATTGCCACTCCTGTCTTGCTGCCCTGGCCTCTAGCTCTGGACAGGACCTCACTGGATTGTCGATAAATGTCACCCATGCACCACGTCTAAGCTTGGGGTCCAGATGTGACCATGGTTCTTATTTTCTTCCCATCAATGGATTGTTCTATCTTCGTGTAATCGTGTCGGCAGGAAGGCCAGTACCGCCCTCTTGAGGCCTCCCCGAGCCGCCTCTGTCTATAACTGTCCTAGCGCCCCAGGGGATCGGGTCGGAAGCTTGGCACTCAGATATGAGGATGACAGCTGGAGAGGCAGGAATCCACTCCTGCTGTGGCTTCTGCTGAGGCTCGATGTGGCCATGAAAATGGTTCCCACAGGCCCTGACGTCACTTGACTCGCTGCAGGGATGCTCCCACACTGCCCCGTTCCCCCCAGAGACCGAGGGCTTTCTGCTTGTTCCCGAAGGCCCCACCCCCGTGGGGGAACCGGGTCCAGTGGAGCGTCCAGCCTGCTTCCCCGCCAGCCCTTAGGGCCTTGGTGGGGCCTGGAACATCATCTACCCTCCCCTTAGGGGCCCGTTTGTCCTTTCCAGCCAACAGACCTGTGTCATAAGCACTTTAACCAACCTGAGGGTGTTTTCCTCACTTCAGGGGCAGTGAGGACTGGGTTTCTTCACACTCCAAGTGCCCCAGGTCTGGATGCAGACAGCCTGGCTCTCCCCTCAGTCCTGCAGGTCCCGGCCACACCTGCTGCTGGTCACTGAGTCTGTGCTGTGTTCTCTTCCAAGACGAGAGGTGCACTCTGCCCCCCGCCCCGCCCCCACCAGCGGTGGCAGAGGCGGCGGACAGGCAGTTGAGCTGGGGCCTGAGACCGTGCCCGCAGATCAGTGCCCCGGAGGCCGCTGGTGACTAGAGGGGCCACGGGGCAGAAGGCAGCATGGGATGGGAGGAGGAGGAAGCTTCAGGATAAGGAGATGAAAGGGGGAACGGATAGCACCGTGAGGACCTCGGCCGTGTAAGGGAAGAGAAAAGACAGTGACAGCTGCGGCGGTGTCGGCGTTAAAAGCCGAGGGCTTTTGTATTTAATTTTATCAATTACCATTACATGTAGTGACATTTTTATTTGATTAAAGATTATGTGCCATGTCATATAACAGGATATAGTATGTTATTATTTATTAAGTAATACATAATAGTAGATATACTAGCATATTATGTTCTGTTAATTTATTATCAGATAGTACATAATACATATGTAGGTATTTATTTACATAATATATAATTCATGCATCTATATAACATATAACACATAACAATGTAGGATTATGATTAATATATTTTCTAACAAGATTACATAACAATAATGATGTAATATTACCCATTGTATGTCTTGGTTCATGACACATTCTCATCTGAGGTGCCTGTCAGAGGTATTTATGTATTAAAATTAATATTATAAGAAACAGTTCTGAACCTATCACCCAGCATCAGAACAGGACTAATGGCAGTGAAATACTGTGTCCTATCCTGCTCTTGGCCTCTTCTCACAGGAAGTCATCAGCATCCTGAATCCTGGCTTACCCTTTTCTTGTGTTACTTTCACACACACACAACATTTAAGATCAGTTAAAACAAACGAACTGCAGGTACATGCAACGAAGTGGATGAATCACACACTCCATGTTAAACTGAAAAAGTAAGCCCTAGAAGGTAGCCGATAGTGTGCTATGCTTTTAACTGTGTATATATATGTCAACTAAAGTCACTGAATTAAGAACAACTACAGCTAGAGTCCAGGTGGGAGGGGGACAGATAAAAGGTGAGCTGAGCAGATTTGCTGCAGGTGAGCAAGTCCCCTTCCAGTAACATGTCATTCTCTCTGCAGCAGGAGGCAAGGCCATCTGCTGGGAGTCAGGGAAGAGACAGAGGGAAGGTTAGAGGTGTGCAGAGAGTGGAGAATGTTGACACCACTGAGTGATAAGTGGCGAAATGTGTTCACTAGAGAAATCCTGGAGGATTGCCTGGCAGTGGCAACATGCTGGGCATTGATTTGTAGTCTTAGAAAACTGTGCTGGGAGAGCCTGCTGCCTGCAGACCCAGAACATTGCTGGGTGAACCGAGATGGAAGTCGTCCTGGTGAGGAACTGAAAAGATCAAGGCTCAAGGGGGTTTTGTCTGTCACAAAGAGAGCACTGACTGTGGATGCAGAGCTGGAAGGTGGGGAAGTGGAAGTAAGAGGAACGTGGACAGGCAGGAAAGCAGAGGAGTCAGCGCTTGATGCCCCAGTGAGGGTGAAGGAGGGCCAGGGAGGCTGGTGGAGAAGAAGCTGGACGGCTAGAGGTGGGCACTTAAAGGAGAGAGGCTGGACCTTGGGTGGAGACACGCCCGCGTATGAGCCCGGGGTTAGGGTGAATGGGGGGTGGCTGGCTCAGGCTGACGGAGAAGAAGACCCTAAAATGACCATACTGGGTGGTGGAGGGAGAATCAACTTAGACGTCTTGATGGTAGGAGGCGAGGCAATACAGAGCTTGTGGCCCAGGTGCTCCTGACTGAGGCAGATGAGCAGGGAGGCCAGGGTGGCAGGCACTGCTAGGAATGGATCTGGGTTTCCCAGGTGCTCCCAAGAGAGGAGGAGTAATGATCTGAAGGGGGAAAGTGAGCACAAGGAGGTAAACCCAGGCTCCTGATCAAATGGGGGTTGTGAGGGGGCAAAGCGTCAACTCCAGAGATGGTGGCCCAGGAAGCAGGGACCACGGGTGAAGGAGGGGACACTCAAAGAGAGGGAGAAGAGTCTTCTGGGTGTAGGGGGAAGAGAGGCCCCAGGACAAAGGAGCACAGAGGCACAGTGATGAGGATGGACTGGCTCTATGGTGACACTGCAGGGATGGCTAGATCTTTGTCCTGAGGGCTTAGGTTGGGGGGCTACTGGCCTCATGAAGACTCCCCTCTCAGCAGCGTGTATAGACTCTCCCGCTCCTGTGAGCTGTGTGGCCACCACTGTTGCCGGAGGGGCTCTGCCTCCATCTTCTATGAGAATTTCCTGCCCATCCCCCGACTGCCAGCGAGGGAGCCTGGGCCTCGCAGCTGTTTGCCGTGGAGGGACACAGGCTCCTTGGAGAAGCAGGCTGATCTTACTTTCCTCCATAACCCAGGGCCTAGCAAAGCACTAGCCTATGGGTGGGCCATGCAGAGGATCGGATTCTTACTAAATTAACTCAAAGCAGTAGAATAGCGGAGCTGGAGGAAGTGACCACTGAGCTCACAGAATTCACTGCCCACACCCCCGTTCTACAGATGAGGAAAGAGAGACCAAGTGGTGAAGCAGCCTTGGCCAAGGTCATGCTGCTCCTTAATGCTGGCCTTTGCCAGACATGCCAAGTGATGAGCTGCAGTGAAGGGCCTGAGAGGGGGCTCTGGGGCCAGACAGCTTGGGTTCAAGTCCCAGCTCTGCCATTTACTCGCTGTGTGATTAATGACGGTCCTTCCTGTCAATTGCCACCTTATTGCGTTGTCGTGAACACAGAGTTCCTGGAACAGCAGGACAGAGTTCTGTAAAGGTTTGCTTTTGCTTTGGTTACTATTATTATCACCAAGTGAACCCTGCAATGAAGAACAAAGAAAGCAAGAAGTTTTATTTTAAAGGATTTTAAAATCCTCTGGTGAATGTTTCATTTCATCTATTCAAGTTTGCATTTGATCCTTATTAACAACTACACAATGGATGACTTTTGAGGCAATCTTGCTTCATGTCTTTAATTCTCACTAGCGACACACGCTATTCAACAGGCAGCAGTTTCTTTTCCAGGAAGGGACATAAAGTTGAAAATGACTCAGTGCCTCTCGGTCCACAGTGAGGTGTTTGTGACCTGTCAACCCAGCTGTGGGGAAGTGCCCGCTCCCCATGTGCTCGCTGCGCTGCCCTGCGGACGCCAGGGGGCGCCGTACCCCCACATGAGTCCAGTCTCTTGGTTCCTATCTTTGCTTCAGATCCCTCAAGGACTGCCCATGACCCAGGGCCCCGTCTGCCTTGCCAGCCTTGCCTGCTGGACTCCAGGAAACCATCCTGTGTCTCAACCAACCTCTGTTCCTATGGCTGCCCCACTATTCTTCACTTTGTCCTTCAAGTGTGGGCTCCTGTGGCTCGCCACCCAGCAGGGGTCTCCCCGTCCTCCACCTCGGGTAACTGCATCGTCCTGCAGGGTGCCTAGTGAACACTTGTGGAGGCAGGAAGTCTACAGAAAAACAGGTGCTCAGAGGGGCTGCCTTTCCCACTGCAGGGGCCCTGGAGAGCTTTTTCCTGGCTGGTTATTCACAGGCGCTGAAGCTGTGGAATCTCGATCTCACCAATTTAAAGGGCATCATCACTAATTACAAAAGCAATCATTTTTTCAATAGCAAATGGAGAAAAGACTTTGTGCCCCGCACTTCCAACTTTCTTCCTCTGCCTTCAGAGGTGATTCTCACTCGCTGGGCAAGGGTAGAAAGCAACACACAGAATATTATTTTTCAATGTTTTTTCCCACTCTGAATATTGCTTTCCCAGGACCGATGAAGGCTAGGATGGCTTGGCTTCCCGGGACTGAGGATTCAGAGGCACAGGGGAGATAATTCAGCATTATTGAACTAAACAGAGACATTAAAAGGTTTTACTCTAAACAGAAAGGAAGCAGGATGCTATAGAAATGGGAAAACCATAGTTGGAAATGCAATAACAAATTACAAGAGAATAAACATGAAGATGTAAAAAAGAAAAAGTACATCAAAATACAAAAAGGTGGGAATGGGAGACGGTAGCAAGAAAAGATTGATTTTTTCCTCTTTCTGTTTTTTTTTTTTTTCTCATTATTCTTAGGATGTGTTGGAGCCTACGTGATTATCAGTCTAAAGGAAATAGATATAGTAATGGGTTGATATACTTGAAAAATAAGGTAACCACAAATCAAAAGCATAAAACAGAGTCGCAAAAAAAAAAAAAAAAACCAAAAAGAAACAAACTCAAAATGGCTTAAAGACTTAAACATTAGACAAGACGCTATACAACTCTCAGAATAAAACACAGGCAAAACATTATTTGACATATATCTCAGCAATGTTTTCCTAGGGCAATCCACCCAAGCAACAGAAATAAAAGCCAAAATAAACAAATGAGACCTAATTAAACCTATCAGCTTTTTCACAGCAATAGAAAGCAAAAGCAAAACAAAAAGACAACTTCTGGAATGCAAGAAAATATTTGCAAAAGATGAGACTGAACATGGCTTAACTTCTAGACTATATAAATAGTTCATACAGCTTAATAAGAAAAAAAATAAACAACCCAATCCAAAAATGGGCAGAATAACTAAACAAGCAATTCTCCAATGAAGATATACAAATGGCCATTAGGCATATAAAAAAAGGCTCAATATCACTAATTATCAGAGAAATGCAAATCAAAACTACAATAAGTTATTATCTCACACTAGTCAGAATGGCCACCACTCAAAAATCCACAAACCATAAATTCTGGAGAGGCCATGGAGAAAAGAGAACCCTCCTATATTTTTGGTGGGAATGTAGTTTGGTGCAGCCACTGTGGAAAACAGTATGGAGATTCCTCAAAAGACTAAAAAAAGACTTATCATTTGATCCAGCAATCCCACTCATGGGCATATATCAAGAAGGAACCTTGATTCCAAAAGATACCTGCACCCCAATGTTCACAGCTTCATTGCTTACAATGGCCAAGACATAGAAGCAACCTAAATGCCCACTGACAGATGACTGGATAAAGATATAGTATTTAGATATAAAAGAATATTACTCAGTCATAACAAAGAAGGAAATAATGCCATTTACAGCAACATGGATGGACCTGGAGATTATCACACTAAAGTGAAATAACTCAGACAGAGGAAGACAAGTATCATATGATATCACTTATATGTGGAATTTTTAAAAATGATACAAATGAACTTACTTACAAAACAAAAACAGACTCACAGACTTAGAAAACAAATTTAGGAGTTTGGGATTAACAATTACAAACTACTATATGTAAAACAGACAAACAACAAGGATTCACTGTAGAACACAGGGGAAAATATTCAGTATCTTGTAACCTATAATGGAAAAGAACCTGAAAAAGAATAGACAATGGATATGTACAACTGAATCACTATGCTGTACACCTGAAACTAACAAAACACTGTATATCTGAAACTAACAAAATATTGTAAATCACCCACATTTCAATTAAAAAAAAAAGATAAGCTCTAAATACCTTTATTCAAAGAAAATCTTCAACTCTTCCCTCTTACAAAAAGTAAAATGGGAAACTTGAGCAGGACCAAATTATACTGAATGAGAGATTACATACCTTCTGCAGCACGTGGCCCATGCTACACACACATCGTGTTTTGATCAGGTAAGAATGGCCTTTACTGCCCAGGGAGCGAGTCCTTCTGGTAGAAGGCCTCTGTGGCAGTGGCCTCCTTGTCACCGCTCCATCTCACCAGGAGGCCAGGGTTTTCAGAGGGGAGGGAACACAGAGCTCATACACTTCAGATCTATTTCCTGAGAAAAACTATGGAAAGAACAAATTCACCTGCAGTGCGGGAAACATGAGCAGGGCCCCTAAGCAGACCGAGAAGTCCAAAGCAAGACGGCCCGACGTTCACATCGGAACCAGAACAACAACCGTCTGGCCCCAGTGAAACGATCACCATCTCACCTGCAGTGAACTGTGCGTACTCAGTGTCAGGGATGTTTATGTTGAGACTTGAGAGATCAAAAAAGTCAGACAAGGGAATCCGGACCTGGTGGATGTCCAGGCTCTGACAATGGTAGAGGCGGCCCCAAGGGGGTAGCACCAGCACCGACCCCTCCATTTTCAGCAGGGTCTTCAGGAGGAAGGCGATGTGGATACAGACGCCCCTACGGAGGCTGAAGCCCTCTGGAGGGTTGACGTCACACAGAAGGTACCTGGCAGGCAACAAAGGATAGCGAGTCTTCGGGGCCAGGCCTCTGCACAGGAATCCCGGCTTAGATAGAACAGATACAACGGGAATCCCTGCACAGCACATGGCCTAGACTCCAGACACGTTCAGCAGCTTCTGGTTTGTAAAGTGGAGGCACTGCCCACCCATCTCCATGTGGCCAATTACTTCGAGTCCGGGAGCACATGTAGAAGACATCTTGGCATCCGTCTAACAGCGCTAAGCACCTGACTAGCACCTGAGCACCCGTTCTCCAGGGGCTCTCAAACTTCTTGGTCTACAGACCCCTGTACACTCTTAATTACTGAGGACTCTGAAAGGTTGCTGTTTATGTGGGTTAAATCTATCAATATTTCCTGTGTTAGAAGTTAAATAAGAACTTTACAAAATGCTTATGAGTTCACTTAAAAATAATAACAACCTAATACATGTTAACATTAATACTCTTAAACAAAAAAAATGTATATTTTTCAAAACAAAAATCATTAGTGAGAAGAGTAGCAGTGATTTTAATTTCTGCAAATCTCTTTTGGACTGGTGAGAGCTGAATTCTCCTATCTGCCTCTACATTCCCTGTTTTGTGATATCACAGACCAGGTTTTCCCTGGAAAACCCCACAGGAAACTCAGGAGAGAAAGAGTGTGCAAAAGGCAGGTGACATACCGGCGTTTCTAAGAAAATAGTCTTGCATCTCAGGGGCCTCGGACACACTTTGATAACTGCTGCCCTACCCTAGGCGAGACTCTTCTACACAAGAGCCAGGCAAGGGTCCTGGCTTCTTTAATGAGTTATCGCAGCCACAGTCCTCCCTTCTCTGTGTTAATGTTTCCTACAACCTCCATTACTGCAGATGAGGATGTAATCCTCAGCTTGGGCCTCTAATCCCAGAAGACTGCCAGCCTTGAGAGGGAGGGCCCATCTACCATCCCTACACCCCGCACAGACTATTTTGAGTCAAGCCCTAGATAACTGCTAATCGGCACTGACTTTGTGTCTTATTCCTGAGGTTTATCGAAGGAACCAACATCTGGATGGAACTGAAATTTCCCTGCAGATAAACAAGGCTGATAAACCACCCCATTCCAACATCTGTTTCTGGGGCTCTTCAAAGCCCGGGAAACGCCCGGCTTCATCTAAGACGGGTCTTCTGCCTGCTCTTCCCGGGGGGTTCTGGGAGGCCACTACCACCCAGGGCTACTCGGACTCTCGGCCCCAGCCCCAGCACCCGAGTGGGAGGAAAGCCCGAGGCTGTGCCCCAGCCCTGTTCCCCCCGCCCCAACCCGCTCCCCGGCACCACAACCCCTCCCTGGCCGCCACCCCAACCCCGATCACCCCCCACCCGGTTCATGTCCACTGGCCCCGCCAATGGCGCAGACGTACGTTTACTGTTCGTGGGTCGCCGCCCCGGACAGGATGTCGTCCTCCGACTGACCAGGCCAGAACTAGTCGCCAGGCCAAGCATGCCACCATCCCCAGCAGCAAGCACCGCCATGGTCCCGGGCAGCTGCACACTTCCGGAGCCCGCTGCCCGCCCCAGAAGCGCACGCCGGCCCGCGCGGGGCATGGCGCCTGTAGCCATGGCAACGCCGCGGGGCCCTCCCCTAGCGCTTGCATCGGACATCCTCCCGAGCCTAGACGTGCGAGGGCAGAACTTGAGGAGCCAATGGGAGCCAGGGCGCGGCCAGGACGGGGGTGGGTGGAGGCTTTTGGGGCAGCTGGTCGGGGCCGGGGAGGGCGGGGCCGCGCGGAAGACCTCACATGTTGGTGGCGCCGGCCGGAGGCTGGGGCGGTGGTGCCACCAGTGGGCAGGGCAGCGGGGCAGCAGGGCGGGGGCACACTTACCTGTCCGTGTGCGGGGCTTGGCCTGGGCCCCGCGGCCTCCACTTGCACCGGACGTGGACCTGGGCTGCGGGTGGGAAAGATGGAGGACTGAGCCCAGGCACGCACGACTGACCAGGAAGGACACTTGAAGTGCAGATCCGCCAGGCCCGCTGCCGGCCTTGAATTCGCGCTGCTGGGCAGTTTCCAAGAAGACAGTGTCTGTCCCAAGAGGGGAGGTAGGGCAGGGGTGCCAGTCGCAGGGTTGGGTGCGGTCTCAAAGGAGAGCCACAGTGAGAGGGTGCAGATCGGACCCTGTGTTGGCGGGGCTAGGAACTTGGGGTATGGGGTGGGGATGGTGTGTGCCATGCTCTGTGGTTTCCCCAAGAACTCTCACCCCCAAGCAAGGGACCCTGCTCCCCCCACCCTTCACTGCATACCCTGCCTTCCGCTGCACCACCGCCCCTGCCCCCGGAGTGTCCCATGTCCTCTCCCCACACCTGGCACTGTCCCTGTTACAGGTACTGAGCTCCTGGTGGTTCCAGCCCGAGGGTGGGGGCTGTATCTGACCAGTTAGGATGCCTGGAGCCTTTGTATGAAACCTCAGAGCATAATGCAGGTGTGCACAGAGGCCCCTCAAACAGGATTCCCTGCATGGCCCGCCCCACCACGCACACACAGCACAGCTGCCACACCGGGCCAACCCTGCCGGAGGACCGCTGGTCCCTCTCCTCCTGTCCCTGATCAAGAGTGCACCGCCCACACTGCTGGGTATTTAGGGGGCCTTAGAAGAGCAGCTGGTATTTTCATGGGCAAATATTTGCTCTTTTGGGAAGATTTGAGTGCAAAGGGATATAGGTTATGCTTTTTCTGTTGCCCTGGAACTGGTGACTAGGATGCAAACTTAAGTCAAAGCACTTTTTAGAGAGAGCCGCAAAATATCTAACCCAAAGTTCTCTGTTCCCCAACAAAGGCAAAACCACCTGGCAGGTGGGGGCCTGGCCCCTCTTTCTGGAGGTTGGGGTTTGCACCCTCCAGCTGTGACAGAGCCTGAAACAGCTCTGAACACACTCCAACAGGCTTTTCCAGCACAAACTACCTTTATTTTGAATCTGGGTGAAGGAACCAGCTGAGAAATCTGAGTAAATCTTCATGGGTGTAACCATGCCTTTTATGCTGAATGAAAGAGCGGCTCTCCACATGCTAACATCTTAGAATTGAATGTGTGTCGAAGCCTTCATGCATGTAGCGTGTTGGGAACAGCGTTTCATGGTCAGGGGAACTATATAACTTACATGTGTATGGGGAAGCCCTCACTCCAACAGGCTTTTCCCGCGCAAACTGCCTTTATTTCGAAATTGGCTGTTGCTGAGAAATCTTGGTAAGCGTTCCTAGGTGTAACCATGCCCATTATGCTGGATGAAAGAGCGGCTCTACACTTGTTCACATCTCAGAAATGAATGTGTGTTGAAGCCGTCATTCACGTAGCTTGTTGGGAACACAGAGTTTCGTGGTAAGAAGAACTATGTAAATTACATGTCTATGATGAAGCAATTGCTCGAACTGGGTATTCCAGCGCATACTGCCTTTATTTTGAAACTGGCTTCTCAGGAGACCTGTGGTCTCCACTGCAGGTCTGTCTCCAAGCCCTGGGCCAGCATGGTGACTCTGCTACCCCTGTCTATTCTGGGAGGTCTAGGTGTCCTCCACGGCCCTGCCACCATTGTTTCTTTTGGAAACACCCCGCAGATGAAATGGGCCTGAGAACAGGAGGGCTGGATGCCAACAGCCACTGCCCAGTTTGTGGCTCCTGGGAGGGGCATCTCCTCTCCGTGGGCTCTGATCTCCCCTCTCCTCTTCCCCACCCCCACCCCTCTCCTCCTGCATTTTCTGATTGATCCCTGGATAATGGTCCATACTAGGAATGACCTGGGATAAGTTTTATGAGTCCTTAAGAAAAAAAAAAAAGAAATCTATAGACATATTACTGAAAGTAACTTCCATCTTTCCCAGGAAAGTCCTCTTTCCAATGTTTAAGGCTAGTTGACAGGGTGACAAATTGCCTAACCACTCACATCTGAGCAACTGCTAACTCTCTCCAGTTCCCCGCAGCATCCACCTCTGGCAACTTGGCCACAAAAGGGCAAGAAAGCTCTTTCCCCACGCCAGCGCCAGCGTGGCTTTGGAGGCAGTGGAGGCTGAGAGAAAGGGCCCCGCCCTGAACTTTGGGGGGGCCTCCAGCCACAGCCAGAGGAGCGGGGGTTTTCAGAGTGCCCCAGCAGGGAAACCAGGCAAGGCTGCCTGGCCCAAGTCTTCCCTGCCCAGAGAGCCCCATGAACTGCTCTGGGCCCCACTCCCCATTTGAACCCCCTGCAAAAAGGTACCATGGGATCCACACCTGAGAAGGCAGAAGGATGGCCCATTGGCCTACAGTCCCAGTAGGTGTGTCCTGTGAGACCTGTGGCCACATATCTTCCTTGTCTCTCCAGGTCAGTGAAGGGTCTGTGCTAGGCACCTTGGTGGTCAGAGACATGGGAACAACTCTAAACTCTGAAGAAAGACAGAGAGACTCTGCCTGGAAGCAAGGGTTCCAGGGAGACGCCTTGCCCAGAACTGGGGGACTGTGTCCTGAGTAGACCCCTGGGAGGCAATGTGGGGCTGTGGGGTCCTCTTCAGAGAAGGGAGCGGGTGTGCTTTCCGGGGGTGGGGCCCTGCTTTGTCCAGTCATGTCCTTGTGTAAGACTCATTTACAAACACCTCCCAGTCCACCTAGGGGTGGCCCCAGGGGTGGGGGTAGAGGAGGAGAGTGAAGGGTGCAGACTTAGGGCCCCCTGACCCACACAGGGAGCCAAGGGTCAGTGGGAACATCGTGGGGGTCTAGTGCAGGGGTGGAGGACGAGCACTAAGAACATGCCAAGTCATGCAATAAAGTGACCCGTGACCACGAGACACAGGTGGCTGTACACCAAAGGAGGGAGATAGAAATTTAGACCCAGGGTCTGAGAAACTTGAGAGGGGCTGGAGGATCCCAGGAGCCCCGAGGAGCAGCTCTCCTAGGGGCACAGACATCCCAATACACACATTTCTCATGGATGCACTTTGGGGTGCAGAGTGAGTTACCAGGATCCTGAAATTAGTATGGAATCCCACCCCCTTGTTCATCACGGTTCCTGGAAATAAATTGCTGTCATTTGTCCCTGGACATGCACAGGGGAGCTGGCTGCTGTGGGGGTCACTGCAGGACAACAAACTTCTGGTGTGGGCTCTGTGACTCCAGAAACCCAGGGGGATTTCTTAACGGGAGCACCTGGAGACCATGCCTGCAAGGACCACCCTCATGATATGGCCAAGGAGCCCATGGTACCCAGGCCACCAAGTGACCAAGTTGTGAGGCTGCCTGGGATTTCCTGGGGGCGTGTAGATTCCTGTGTTCAGCACGTGGGCCCAGGACAGCAAGACGGTCTGCCCAAAGAGGGGCCTGCCCTGCTGATGATGGCTCCTAACACCTGCAGGGAAACTGCTCCCAGGGCTCCTGGAGGTCCATAGTTAGATTGTCCGGACAGCCATGTGGGGTCACCTTCCCCTGATGCTGAGGCAGACCTCTCCCCATTGAGGCCCAGGGGACACCTGGCTCAGGTCCCACCTGTGTGCCCTGGACACGCAGAGCCCCAGAGCTCTGGCACAGCCTGGGGTGTGGTCGTGTCGGGGCAGGGAAGGCCCAGGGAGGGAGCTCATTCAGGAGCAGAGGCCACTCTGCAGGGATGTTGGGCCTGGCAACGATGCACTTCTTCAGAACTCCCCTGCTCTGGGTTTCCAAGCTGTGGGATGGAAGGGCCTCTCCTTCCTGCGGTGCAGTTTGGGGAACTAGATCCATCGTCAATGTCGGCCCTGAAAATGCAGGCTGCTCTACATCCATTCCTGGAAAGAAAAATCAGGCCCCTCCAGTCCAGGTGACTCAGAAAGTCATTCACCAATGTTCGTGGTCCCCAGTTTAGGCTTTGAATAAGAGCTGAGCGGCTCAGGAGGCCAGATCCCTGTCCGTGGCTCCAGGAGTAGTCTTTCTGCTGGGGATAGGATCTTCACAAACACCTGTGTCTTTGTGGGACACTCCCCTCTGACCAGCTGGGAGGCAGTTGTGGGAAATCGTGCTTCCATGAGCAGAGGGCCACCAAGTGGTGGGGACACAGGAGACTGTGAGAATGAGTCCCACAGCCTTTCTGGAATCAAAAAACTGGCAAATGTGAAAAAGTGCATAATTTGTTTCATTGAACAGGCTGCTTATGTATGTTTGGAGGGCCAGGTTCAAGGACTGCATCCCTCCAGGACAATAGCCTCAAGAGAAGAACAGACAGAGCAGGAGATCTGGGGTTTCTCCCAGGAATGAGGCAGAACAGGGATTTCCGCAGATTTGCAAGGAGTCCCTGACCACTGAGCACGGGGTTACAACCCCACGTGACCCCTGTTGTGTTTGGCTTGGGCTCTGGGTCTGGCCTGATCATATATTCTTCCAGCTGAGTTCCAGAAACCCAGAGGGTGGACTTAGAGGGGCTGCGTTTGGAACCTAGTGAGGAGGTGGAGGGTCCTTTATCTTGAGTCCCTTCAGCCTAATCACCGTAGCTGAAGCCCAACACCCCCCAGGCCCCCATTGTGGCCGTGGAGGGAGAGCAAGCCTGGCAGGCGACCTAGGGGTCCCACTGCTGTGTCCCTCCCTTGTCTTTGTTCCCTTTAACCCCGGAAGGTGTGATTGTCTCGTGTCATGGTGGCCACTTCAGTGTCCCTCCCAGCAATCTCTCTTCTCCATCAGGTGGGTTTCCCAACCCGCTCAGCCTTCTCTCTGCATGGATGCTGAAGGACCAGTCCCACCTGAAGTTCTGAGCTTGAGCAGTAAGATGGAAACAAAGAAGCCAATGGAAACAAAGAAGCAAGTGTTTGTGGCAAAGCTCCCCACCACAGAGAAGCTGCCCTGAGTGGAAGGGAGGGTGTGGGCATGTCCATTTGTTTCCTGTCTCCCAGTGCTCTTAGCTTTCTTATTGCAGACCTGCATGGTTACAACAAAATGATCTGCAAAACTGAAAATATTTACTCTCTCGCTTTTACAGAAAAGGATGTCCAGCCTCTGGTCCTGATACCAGGCAAGTGATTGGAGTTCCTTTCCATTTTGTAAACATCTGGGCAGTCCTAGGTTTGCAAAAGTCTTTAAGAGTAGTTACGGAGTTTTGCTTCTAAAATTTTATACGGCTGTATATACTTCTGAGATGCGGTTGTGCTGTGTATTTCTGAGCCGGGTTTATCTCAAACTGTTTCTCACTTCTTAAACCAGACATTCCTAAATTCCAAGGGGAACTGCATATTAAGGAAGCATGGAATTTAGGAAAAGGATACAGATCTCATTTCCTTTTAAGCATCGATGTACCTCCATCATGGCAGTATTGGTTATGTGTTATTGATAGGAGAACTAAATAGTAACCAGATTAATAGAAAACAGGGGATTTTAGGTACATAGGTTCATTTTTCAACCTTTTTTGTAATGTTTGCAGTTTAAGATGACCATTCCTGAGAAACAGGCAACCTCTTAGAATGAAATAGCATTTCCTCTGAACCATAGTTAATTTTTATTTCGCAGACAGCAGGAAGGGCAATCACACATCACACATTACACATCACACATTTGGGGAAGTCAAAGAGAAAATGTAACTTTCTGGGAGCGCACTCCCCCGT
Source organism: Camelus ferus (assembly GCF_009834535.1). Classification (NCBI taxonomy): domain Eukaryota; kingdom Metazoa; phylum Chordata; class Mammalia; order Artiodactyla; family Camelidae; genus Camelus; species Camelus ferus. The sequence goes on along the minus strand of NC_045730.1, from coordinate 27,389,698 downwards.
CTCCCCCTGCTCTTTTCTCTGTCCCATTCTCCCTGGAAGGCACTTTCTCATCTTCTGCTCATGACTCCAGCAACTCTTTCTTCCTCCTCGTCCCTCAGCTGGTAAGGTTACTTTTCTACTTTGAACAAGCAAACAAGCCAACAAAAGAGAAATCTCACAAGCAACTCCCAGCACATCCACTCGCCTTCTGATGTCTGTGACCTCACTCTCGGTGCCCCGCCTCTTATTACAAATGATATCGAAAGCCAGATCCTCCAAAAGTCCCCGAGGCCCCACCCCTCCCATCTTCTCTGGGTTGTCACTCCCAAAACCATCCTCTTTTTCACTACCTCATCTCTTTTGTTCTCCTGCTAGCTAGCTCCTATCAGTATATAAACGTCCATTCTCTTGAAAGAAACAAACAGCACTCCTTGACCCTAATTCACCCCCACCAGTTGCCACCCTGTGTCTTTGCAGCAAATCTTTAAGGAGTTGTTTAAACTCACTGTCTGCATCTTCTCTTGAGCCATCCACTTTTACACCCTCTTTGGCTTTTCCCTGATCCCTCGCTCTATGGAAACTGCCCTGTCAAGGCCATCAGTGACCCCACGTTGCTAAATATAGTGGTCAATTTTCAGTCCTCATAATGTGTGGCCCCTCGGCAGCATTTGACCCAGCTCTTCCATCCCTCTTCCCCCATGTTCCTGCTTCACTCAAGCTCCAGCCCATCGCTCTGTCTGCTTTCTGCTTTTGGTCTACTGGCTGGTCCTTTGCCAATGTCTTCTCTTTTATCCAAACATATACTGTGGGTGTGCCCCAGGGTTGGTTCCTGGGCCTCTCCTCTCTCTCTCTGCTATTTGGTGGAAGCAACCAGCCATGGAAATTGGCATGCCATCAATTTCTCGATTTCTCCAAAACTCCCTGATTTGCCCTTTCCATCTGGACCTTTATCCCTGAGACTCACATTCTTTTTCTTTCATTCATCTTGCTTTCACATTCATACATATGTTCTACTATGTAATTACTTTCCTAAATTTTGAATCAGTACATATATATCATGTAAAATGCTCAAATCTGTATTATTTCCACTAAGATGCTTATTCTACCTTAGAACCTTTCTGCATTTCTGTATTTATGTGAATAAAGCGAATACTATTTCTACAAGCCTCATAGTTAAACAGTGTGTTTGTTTGGGGCTATTATGTAACATGAAATAATGATACATCAACATAGTCCTTTTTCGTTTATTTTTATGTAACACCGAGATGAGGTTTTTGCACTAAAGACTGGTTTTATTGAAATTTTACCTACGTTATGGACAGTCAGTTTATGTGAAAGCCCTCATTTCTCCCCTTTTCTGATATATTTTCCATTTGGCTATATATAACATATACCTTGGCATGAAACAAACTTCCCAAATCATTCACATAATACAATTAATACATTTAAATTATATTTTTTAAATGTTAAAAAGAAAAAAAAAGCCTTCTCTACCTATTAGGCATTTCTGTGGCAATATGTAATACACCCCTTAACCATGACATTGAAGAACTGAGCTGATACCAGCCCCTTTCCACCTGCTCAGCCCCACCTTGTCCCATCCCCTGTGAATGGAGAGGACATCCTTCCCATTGTCCAGGTCCAGATGTTGGAACCATGTCCTTTCTCTCTCTTTCTCTTACACACACAGAGAGTAAATCCAGCTTGTTAGAAAATTATGGATACTCTGTCTTCATTAACCACCTGCTCCCTGCTCCCCGCCCTCCTAAGAGCCACCTTCAGCCCTTCCTGGACACCAATAGCCTCCTGTTTCCATCTTTGCTTTCCTACATCTCTCATCCACACAGAGTCAGAGGGAGCCTGTAAAAGCATATATTGAGGGGGTGGGTGTAGCTCAGTGGTAGGGTGCATGCTTAGCATGCATGAGATCCTGGGTACAATCCCCAGCACCTTCACTAAAATAAATAACCTCCCCCCAAAAAACACAAACACAAAATCATGAGTTGGACTACATCACCCCTCCCATCAAAACTCACTAAACGGGTCACCATTTCATTACGAGCAAAAGTCGTCACAAAGGCCTCAGGACCCAGCGTGCTCTGCCTCTCTGCCCACACTCTCCCCCTCACTCTGGGGGCCTCTGGCTCTGGCTCTTCCTTTCTTCCTCCTTCTGCTTCAAGTTCATTACTCCGTGAGATCTGCCAGGATTGCCTTATTCCCTCCTGCCTGCCTCCCACCCCACCGCCATCACCTGAGTTTGGTCATATCACTCTTTTTTTTTTTTTTTCAAGCTCTTGCTACCCCCAACATGCTGCCTGTTTCCTCTGCTAAAACTCTGAGTCCCCAGTGATGGAGAGTCATGTCTATTTTGTTGACTGATAAAGCCCGAGGGCCTTGCGAACGGGTCTAGTTAGGAGATTCCAGTACATAGTAGGAGCTTATACACATTTGCTGAATGAATGAAGAGGCCCTACTCCAATCCGATGGAGCACTTCTGTGTCCTGCTCAAAGAATAACTCCTTTCCACCTGAGAGGGGGTGACAACTTCCTTGGTGATCAAAGGCAAGATCTTTTTGCTTTATGCTGTTAGCCTTAGGCGGGGAGACTGGGGGATCTTCACATATATTTTTAAATTTGGTTCACTCTGCAGCTTGTCTTTGGTCTCTGTATAATTTTGAGAAACTCTTTAAGAGTGATCATTCTTCCATCAGATTGAACAGGGTCCAGGGGGAAGGACCAAGCCTGTCCCATCGGCCATCCTGTGTGTCATGTCCTGTGACCCAGTGGATGCTCAGCATGTAAGTGAACCGACAGGAGTGAGTGAAGAGATGGGAGCATCTCCTTATTGTGGTGGCTGCTCTCTGTCCGATGCCTTGAGATTAGGGGAACGGTTTACATGGGTGGAAGGGAGAGGTCAGGTCCTCTGTGCTCTTCCTGAGTGCCCTGGCCTTACCAATTCCCCCAGCCCCCTCTGGGCAGCCAAGCCCAGGAGCTGGGCCACCGGGGGTTGTGCTGATCAATAATCCACCTTCACCCCAAGTCCGGGGGGTAGGTACATCTGGTTGTAGTCTCTGGAGTCAGGTCCTTGGAGGAATTCCTCACTGAACTATGTTTTGGACCTTCTATTTTTCTCTATAACCTCCAGCTGAAGAAGATTGTCTTAGACACATGAAAGGTGAGGACACCTACTGTCCCCTTGGAACCCAGGTGGGGCTGGGAGTTAGCTGTTTGTATAGCCGGTGGGCTCGTGTTGCTTTGGGCATCCCTGTGCCTGAATTCCTGCAGTACACTCGGTGGTAAGGACGGGGGTGCCTGGCAGGGAGGGAACCGGGTTGGGGGACTGCACAGCTGGGGAGATGTTAACCTGGGGTGAGCGGGAGCCTGCTGATGCATGGCATCTCGGTGCAGGGAACTCTCCACACTCAGAGGGGTTCCCACTCCCGCAGGGGCCCTTTGATCAGGGTGCTGGGCTGTCAGGGGACTGCAGGGGTCCCAGTGAGGATACAGTGCCTTCAGGCAATGGGAAATGAGCGGTCCAGAGGCACTTAAATTAACTGTGCACCCAAACCCAGCCCCCACCTCTTTCAGCCTGTTTCCTAATCTGCAAAACTGGAATGAAATTAACCATCCCGCTGGGTCGTTGATGGGCTGGGACAGACTAGACAGTCAGGAGCTGGAATTGCTGTCCCCTAATTGTTTTCCTTCTTTCTGACGATTTGCTCTTACATGCTCAGTCTCTCTCTCTCTCTCTCTCTTTCACTTCTAACTTTCTCTCATGCTCTGGTTTCATTTGATTTCCAACCACCGCCCTTCCCCCTCTCCAATCCCCAGATGAGTGAACTTGATTTCTGTGTGTCAGTTCCAAATTCCCAGGAAAGATGCTCTGTCTCCCTGTGGATCTGTTGTCCAACCCATCAGTTGTGGACAGAGAAGCGAGTCCCTCTGGTACCAGTGGCCGGTCTCTGCCCAGCCCCCCAGCCACCACTGTGGGAGCACATAGCTCTCCAAGGAGGAGGTACTGGCTGTGGCCTTGCGTCAGTCAGTATGAATTTATGCCTCCTCTTGCCCCTCCTTCATCCTCCTAAACAAAGATGAAAATTAAACACTCCCGGGAGTTGTGTCATGGAACACTCAGGGTGGGGGCCATGGGGGCTGGAATCTCTGCTGCATTTAAGGGGCTACAGTGAATCCCCAATGAGAGCCTGCAAAGGGAACACCACCGGCCCCACCCACCACTTAGGGGGCTGAGTCTGCCTGATGTTGAGCCAGGCTTCTGACCACAGCTCAGTGGTCTGGTCTGACCAGTTAGCCTTTGAAACCAACCAGCTTTGGATTCCTCAATCCATCCCTGAGGTTTTACCTGAACCACCAGCTTCTGTATCTCTGAAGAAAGATGATGACCCTTCATGTAAGGCATTTGCACAGCCCTGTGCGGGCCTTTGTGCTGCACGGTCTGCCCGGCGAGGTGACCGAGGTTGGTATTTTACTGATCTTAGAAATAGTCTGGTTTCCCGATGCACTGTTTCACTGAACAAGCAACAGAAGCCACCTTTGGCTGACAAAAGCAAAAAAGGGACTTAATGAAAATATACTGGGAGGGTGCGTGGAGTGGCCAGGACCGGAGCCAACCCAGGAGCTGTATGAGGTTTTAGGGAGCCGCAGGCATCAGGCCAGGCGGGGTGCTACCGGACCACCTGCCACCCCAGAAGGGACCCCCCTCCACCCGACCCTCCACCTCACTCACTGTAGGTTCACATCCCGGCAGGGCCAGGTCACACTGAAGCCACCAGCACACACCTCAATGGGGGAGTTGGCCCCATCACAGCTGAGGGAGTGCCTGGTGTGGGGAGATGCCCAGTTAGAGGAAGGCGGTTCTCCTACTGTTCCGAGCTAAGGTGCAAGTCAGTGCCCATCACTCAGGAGAGCCAGGCTGGACGGACCTCACTGTGGTGACTAGGCCATCTGAGTTCACTTACTACTTTCTATGTTTGAAGGCCCTGGAGGGAGCAAAAGTGAAGGTTCTAGTACTTATTTTGTGTTTCCCACGTACCAGGTGCGGTAAGGAAGCCACTTCAGACAAGGCCCAGAGCAACCACGTTAATAGGCCATGGAGCAATTCCTGCATTCAGGCCTCTGTGATCTCAAAACCCGTGTCCCCATCAGCTCCGTAGTTACCAGTGGAAACTGGGGGGATTTATGGGACTGTGTGCTCCTGTGGAGGCTGGGATGTGTGTGTTTAAATCCACATCTTCAGAAACTCTGCTAGATCCACAGCCACTGATTGTCTGCATGGAGGCAGAGGAGGGGAGGCTTCCAGGCTCTGGTCCAGCTCGTGTGGAGCTCAGAAATTGCTCCTTCTGTCCTGAAAACAACACCAGAGCTGAGGGAGCTGCAAACCCACTGCTCTTCTTAGATCCCAGAAAACTGAGGGGAAAAGCTGCTTCCAACCCAGAGAGGCAGCTGGGCAGGCTTGGGGAGTCACAGCTCCCAGGGCAGAACCCGCTTTTGTAAGAACCCCTGGGACAGGCAGATTTAACAGGTCTCTGAAGCCAGTGGGAGGCTCAGCTTGGGGAAGTCCGAGTGTGACAACTCCAGGGGGCCAGAGGGGCCCCCTGCTCTTTTTCATGCATTTTACATCCAGGACCGTACCCTGTTCTCAGAGTGAAGGTCAGAGAAAAACCCCTCATGCTTCCTGCCTGGAAAGGAGAAAATAACTCTATTGAAATACACCCAGAACATTCTGTTTCATTGGGGGAAGTTGTTTTTTGTTTGTTTGTTTTTTTAATGAGAAATTATTTTACCAGAGCCTAACCAACCTGGGGGAAGGGAAATCCCTTCTGCATCACCCAAATTGGGGTGGGGGGAAAGAGACACACTTGTGGAGGTCACAGCTCAGGGCACAGGCTCAATGAGAACTAATCACAGGACTACAGATGCCCTGCTCTGCCCCGCTGCCCCAACACCTTACCTCCATGTCAATAGGGCCCCTGTGTAATAACAGGAATAAAACTAAAAGAAGTAAATGTCTCAGGAGTGTCTAGGGAAATCCCAAAGACAGCGGGGAGATGAAAACAAGGACACACGGGTGGCTTTAGCCTCTCACACCAATAGCTGTAGCCAACTACACACAGCCCAGCCCCAGTAGATAAACAGAAAACCTCACAGAAGAAACTATTTATTTTGGTTGTCTTACCCAGTGCATTCCATGGTGCATCCTTGCCTAGAATTTAGTGGAAGCGAGTCCATCTCAGAAGGGACATAACTAAAGAGGGATGGCTTTCCAGACTCTGAAGGGCAGAAAAAGCATCAGCCTGGGTGAGAGCATGGCGAGAGGTGGGGTAGGGGGTGGGCTGCCTTCTTCCCCAAATAAGGAAACTTCCTGAGGCCAGCACAGTGGGAGGGAGGGCCATGGGGTGGAAGCAGCCGGACTTCTTCCTGAGAACTGATGGGCTGCCTCCAAGGGACCATTCAGGTGCCCAAACTGGGCCCTGAGGGTGGGATCCAGTCGATCTGCCTCAGAGCCCAGGACTGAGTTGGGCACACAGCAGGCCTTACTTGGCCGGGTCCATTTCACTTCCGTGAAGCCCTGTGTAAAACATGAAGCATGGACGGCCTGGTGAGCACAGCTCTGCCCTAAAGAGTGGTTTCAACTCCTCTCTTCCCAGAGAACAGCATCTCTGAGCCCGTCCTGGGAGACGTCACAGAGATCACCCTAGTGGCCCAGCCTAGTGGCTGGGAACATATACTTTCTTGCAGGCAACCGCAGAGTTCCACTTATGCATCATGTACTGGCAAGGATGTGAGCCCCTGCACGCTGGTGCAACAGCAGAGGCTCTACCACAGGCCCAAGAGATGGTGTGTGGGACATGCAGAGGTACAGGGTTGTAGGTGGTGCAAGGTGAAAGTTGTGCCAGGGGTGCACAGGCTGTGGAGGGTACAGGCAGCTCAGGGGCGCAGGGAGTGCAGGGGTGCAGGAGTGCAGGGAGTGCAGAGGTTCAAGAGTGCATGCAGTGCAGGGGATGCAGGGGTTGGAGGGATGTAGGGGTGCAGGGAGGTGCTCAGGCTCGTGGCCAGGATCAGAAGGCTGGTGCACATCCTCGCAGTCAGCCTGACTCCTGTGGGCGGGTGTGGTGCGTTTGGGGTGGCTTCGGCGGGAGGGGGCTGCCCAGGTAAGCCGGTTGATTCCTTCTCTTCCCGGCAGCCTGGCATGGAGGTGGCCTTGGCCGCAGGAGATTCCACGGAAGTCGGACTCCAGGTAAGCTTGCTCCTGGGAGGCGGGGCAGTTCGGTCAGGGGCGGCGGCAGCGGCAGCGGCAGCGGAGGGGAGTAGCACTGCCCCTGGCGAGCTGGTGGATTAGCTCCCGTCTCCCCAGAGGCCGGGCCTGGGAGGGGCCTCTGCTGCCCCAGGTCGCCTGACACACCTGTCCCACTCAGCTTGCTGAGGAGGGGAGCGGGGCAGTGCAATTAGGGTGCGGGGGCAACGTGGGTAGGGGGCCCGCCGCCCGGGAGCCGGCAGTTTGCTCCGCTCCACCCCGCAGCGTGGCCTGGGGGTGGCTTCTGCTGCCCAGGAAGCCGGACGCCCGTCTCCAGGTGAGCTTGCTGCTGGGGGGCGGGCGCTGTGCGGTCAGGGGGCGGGTAAGCTGGAGCAAATAGTTTCTCTCTATGGTTTCTCTTTTCATTTGCTTAGCAGTGTTTTGAAGAGCTTTGAAGAGTCTTCATTTTGATAAAGTTCACTATATCAGTTACTTTTTAAAATAGATTATACTTTTGGTGTCATAGCAAAGAAATATTTGCCAAACCCAAGGTCATATTGCTTAAGCCTATGCTTTTCCTCCTAGCTGTTTAATAGTTTTGGATTTCCTATTAAGATCTATGATACATTTTGAATTAATTTTTCTGTATTTTGTGAGGTATGGGTCAAAGTTCATTTTTCTCTTTTTGCATATGGATATCTAATTGTTCCAGCAAGACTTGTTGAAAAGATCCTTTCTCCACTGCATCCTTACTGAGATTCAATTGTCCATCTAAGTGTTGGTTTATTTCGAAACATTCTATTCTGTTCCATTATTCTATTTTCCTGTTTTACAACAATACCATACTTTCTGATTACTGTAGCTTTATTTTAAAAAGTCTGAAAATCAGATATTGTAAGTCTTCAAAATTTTTCTTGTTCAAAGTTGTTTTGGATATTTGCGATTTTTTGCATTTTTATATGAATTTTAGAATTAGTTTTTAAATTCCTTACGTCCTGTTCTGCCAAATTGCCACCCATGTCTTTGGCATCTTCAAAGCTACATTTTCTGAAGAAGTTTCTCTAGACCCCAGGTGAAAGGAATTTTTCTTCTTCTGTGCTCTATACACACTTCATAATATTTGATTGCATTTATTCATATTTAGCTGTATTTATTTGTCTGATCTTTCCTGCCATATAGTAAACCTCTCAAGATTAGAAATCTTGGCTTGGTTCCCTCTGTCTGCTGAGAAAACTAGTTCTGTGCTTTGCAGGAGTGAGACCTGCAGTAAGAGGTATCTGCAGCACACATCTAGCTCATCGCTTGCATATTGTCAAGGAATCCTGCAGATTTAGAATTGTTTATTGTTTGTTATCTCCAAGACAGCTCAGTGTTTATTATTTCTATTGCTACGGCTGCCTTTTCAAAGAGCAATGGGCTAATTATTTTCCAAATATCAAAACGTGCTACAATTGACTTGTGATGCTAGTTATGTACTGCTGTGTCTTAGCAACCTGCTCAGTGTTCACAGGCTCCTTCACTCACGAAACTTTTTGTAGGATGTCTTTGGCTACGTGAGCAGCACTATCTGAACTGACTCCTCCTGTATTTCCAGTGTCCCCTCGATCCCTCCTCCAGCCATCCCTGGGGTACCAGTAGTTCTGCCCTCAAAAAGCCTGTTGTTTCTCAGGAAGAGTTTCCTGTGAAATATAATCATGTCCCTCTTGTGGTGACATTCAGTCCAGAGATTTGGTGGCAGGAGAAAATGTTTAGTCTGCTTTTGGTAGAGCTTAATCTGTTCCATAATTATTAGAAGCAAATCCAATGAGGAAACTGTGTTGGCATCTAACAAATCAGCATAAATGTCTGATGAGGAAGATCAGCTTCCCTGTCCCACTCAGGCGTCATGTTAATGTGACGCTCACCTTGGCTAACATGTTATCCTGTGTGCAACTTAAGTTTGAAGACATTATGAATGGCTTTTTGTTTTTCTTCCTTAGTCTTTCCACATTCAGTGTGTCTGGTGAAATTATATGAATCCTACTTATTTGCAGCCCAGCACTAACTTTTTTTTTTTTTTTTAAGAATCACGTGTTTAAAAGGCTAGTGGACAATTTGTTAGAAGATAGAAGTCCTCTTATATTTTGGTCCTAAATTCAAATCTTGGTTAGTGGTGAATGAAAATTCCCCTTAAAATTTAAAATACAGTGATATAAAGTTTTAAAAATAGGTAAATTTTAGTCGATTTCATTAAACTCTATAACAGTTATTTACCTTTGACCTGTTTCTGGGGCATTTATGCAATGATTCCCTCCCTTCATTGATTCTCTCTTTATCAGAGTCCTTGAGAGGCCCCTGTCATCACTGTCAGTATCATCATCATCATCGTCATCATGGAATGGATTCCTCTGGAAGATTCTAGGAAAATAAAGAGATGGATGGGGAGACACGTAGGTGAGTGTGTGCGTATACACTGAGAACAATTATTAGACGTTAGATGCACAATATCCATTCCATTTAGAGAAGAATGTGGTCATGAAATCCTGATGTGGTGAACGAAGGAAGAGGTGGGAACAGGATGGTCAATGGAAAGGAGGAGGAAGTGAGCAAACCTGGGAGCATAGATCCTCTGTTAGGAGACCAGCATGTTGGTGTGAATGAAGGGACTGTGGTGGCAGAACAATGTGTCCCCCACCCCCACAGGGAAGCAACCTGTGACATGTTACTGTAGACAGTAAAAGGGGTGACAGGCATTTTAGGACAAAAATCTTAAAAAATCTTAGAGGATTTTCCTTCTAAGTTGGCTATTAGCCTTTTAAACCCATAATACGTTGTTAAAGATTAGTGCCGGGTTACAAATAAACAGGATTTGTATAATCTCACCAGACGTACTGAATGTGGAAAGACTAAGGAAGAAAAACAAAAAGCCGTTCACAAGTGTCATGTGAAGGAAACTTAGCATAGAAGCTGTGGATGTGCCTGCAAGCGGGACATTTCACAGAAGTGGCCGGACTTGTCTGCAAACAGAAATTCCTGCCAAGTGACTCTGCCCGTTCCCAGGGGAAACATTGCTTGCAAACGAGAATGTTTATTAGTTCCTCAAAAGGAACAGGCCTGGGAACGGGAGAGTCTGAGTGTAATTAAGATAAGGAAGCCTTAGATGTAATGCGCATGCTTCAACCTAAAAAATGTTTACTCTCTGTGCTTGGCAAGAGTTATTCCTTTGTGTAGATGGTATAAAAAATAAAGAAACCCGAATCTCGGGAGACATTTTGCACCACAGCAGCTCTGCGATTCATTTCGTCGGCAAAAGTCATGAACCTTTAATTGCTCACGAGAGGAAATATTACCCAAGGTTAGTGTCACAGCCACATACATAATGCCTGAGTGGGGTGGGACAAGGGGATCCTGAGATGAGGTGATAGGAAAGTAGCCTGGATTTTCCAGGTGGGCCCAGTGTAATCACAGTGGTCTTTACAAGCATAGGGTATTTCCTAACTGAGTTTAGGATCAGAGGGATGTGCAGGCATGGAGCGATATGCAGAAAGGCTGCTGGCCATGAAGTTGAAGGAAGTCGTGGGGCACAAGCTAAGGAAGTTGGGTGACCGCTGGAAACTGGAAAAAAAACAAACAAACAAGGAAACATTTTCTTCCAGACCCTCTAGAAGGAAGGCACCCTGCTGGTACCTTGAATTTAGCCCAATGAGAACTGTGTTGGATCTCTGACCTCCACAGCCATAAGCTGATAAATCTGTGCTGGTTTAAGCTATTAAGCTTATGGAAATTTGTTACAGTGGTAATAGAAAAATAACATAGTGAGCGGTAGTATAAGGGATTAAAGGTCTAGGATGGGGTGTGGAGAGGATTCTGAAATTTACACCTAAAAAACAACCAGGTGAAGTGGGAAGGTGTTTTAAGGAAGACCTACCTGGCAGGGCTGTTAAGCAGACTGTTTGGAGTGAGGAGAGCATTGGAGTAAAGGAATCAATTAAATCTCTACCAGAAAAATAAGGAATAAATTCTAACAGGGCTTCAGTGTTAGTGGATGTAGGAATGGAAATGGTCAGAGAGGTATAAACATTACTTTGAAATTAGCTACAGGTTTGATGACTGCATATTGGGGAGAGTTAGCCGATCTGTGGACTGAATGTTTGCATCCCCTCAAAATCCATATGTCGAAACCCCACCTCCCAGGGTGATGGTATTGGGAGGCGGGGCCTGTGAGAGGTGATTAGTAGGATAAAATGAGGTCAAGAGAGTAAAGCCCTCATGAATGGGATTAGGGCACTTATAAGGGGCCCTAGAGTGCTTGCTTCTCTCTGCTGTCCACCCCATGAAGATAGTGGGAAGACAGCCATCTTCAAGCCATGAAGGCAATCCTCTCCCAGATACCTTGATCTTGAATGTCTCAGCCTCCAAAACTTGAGGAATATGCTGGTTGTTTAAGCCACCTGACCCATGGAAATTTTTTACAGCATCCCAGACTGACTAAGACAGTGGGGAATACCTCCGGGTTTGAAACTGATTGCCTGGAGAATGCTGAAACCCAGGGAAGTGGGCAGCACAGACGTTAAGTCACTTAATCCTGCCAGCACAGTAGGAGATAGAGTCTACATATTCCTCACCATTAGAAGGTTAGGAAAAAGAGGCACAAATAAGTAAAATAACAACAACAACAACAATAATAATAAAAATTTCTCCAAGATTCGCACAGAACCCCCCAGAGGCAGAGTGAGAATTTATACTCAGGCAAGCTGGCCCCGGAGACCCTGCTCATAACTACTAAATCAAATGGCTTGGCTTATGTGGATCTTTTTTTTCAACTATGATATGACGATACTGTGTCCAGTAACTTATAACTTCAAAATACCTCACTATAAGGGAATCATTAGTCACGGGCGTTACAAACAACAGAAAGCTAGACATACAAAAATAACCTGTTAGGGCAAGAAAACCACTAATGTTTCTAAACATCATACGTGCTGAGCCTTTGCTGTAAAATATTTATTTATAATTCTGCCTGGCTACAGAATAACTTCATAATTCTTCATGTGGCTGGTGGCTCACATGTTGGACAGCACGGGCCTAGAGAACTTAAATGACTTGCCGAGCCTCACCCAGGAAGCTCATGGTGGAATCAGATCTACAATCTGGGACTTTTCCTTCTTATCCAGCAAGTCCTTCATGGAGGCTTAGAAGCTTCTCCTTTGGTGCCCAGCTGTCTATCCATGCTTATGACATCTTGTCAGGTGTCCCAGCCTGCTCCTGAACATCAGCCAGTAAACACTTCTGGTGTTTTCTGACCATGTAATATCTCTTAGCAATTTTGGTGACATCAGTTCTTATCTGGAATGGTAGTGGCTAGAGATGTAAATGTGTCCACAAGAGCAGACTGACAGATTTTTCATAAACATAGCAGGAGTGGTCAAGAAAAGAAAAAGTCAGGAAGACCAGCAGAAGCAAGTCATTTAATATACCAAATGAATACTTTCAATGTTTGTTTGTGTTACTGAGTGCAAACTCATTCTGCTCACTGCAGGACAGGCCAATAAATTGGAAGACCACGTTTTGTGGCAAGAAATAGGGTCTTTAATTGGAAAACCAGCTTACTGAGGAGATGGCAGAGTAATTGTCCTGGAAAACTATCTTCCCCGTCACAATTCAGGCTCCTTTTATATTAAAAAGGGGAAGGGGGTGTGCTTGGTTGTTGGAAACATCTTGGTGTAGGAATCCTTTGTTGTTAGAATCCTTTGTTGTTGCAGCTGTTCACCTGTGTCAGATCCCTGTAAACCTCCAACAAAACAAATGTTATTTTCTGTTCTGCAACATGTTATCTTTATAAGAATGGAAAAGTGTTAACATCCTTAAAGGTCAAAGCCTTGAGAATAGGTTCTCCTGTGTATTTCAGGCTCTAGGCAACATTGTTTTATAAAAAGTGCAGAACCAACAAGACTAAGCCTCGGAAACAGAGCACAGGGTTAAAGTCAAAGAAAAAGATGTAATATGGAGTCAGATTTGTTCTTTCCTATTACAATAGTGCCATGGAGAAACCACTTTGGGCAGCTTTTTGTGGGGCCCTGGAGGCTTTCTCTCTCAGCCTCTGGGCATCTTTGTTGAAAACCCTTCCTAGCTGTCTGGCCTGCTGGAAACCCATTCCACCTGGTTTGCCCTGAAGATGTTTTCTGTTAATAACTCATTTATACTCCTTGGAAAACAACTCAATAAAAACTCAATTGGTTTTCCACCAGCCTCCCTGGGCAGGGGTCAGGGATAGCATGTTATTATTTTATAAAAAATATACATAATAAATGAAGTCATAAAACAGCACTGGGCACATAGGAGAGAGTCAATAAGTGCTTCCTGGCTTAAAGCAAAAGTGATGGCTCAGCTTTCCATGGCTGCTGTACTTGCTGAGCTAGTTACTCCTTCCCTCATTACACTTTTTTTTTTAAACTGAAAAAGAAACCCATGCATATGGTAAAAAAAAAAAAATTCAAACAGCACAAAAATACACAAGGGAAAGGTTTCCCTCATCCTTTGTTCTCTCAGCCCTCCCTGGAGATGCCACTGTTTACAATCTTTTGTGAGGTTTTCCAAATATTTTATGCAACTTTCAACCTATGTATGTAAATTCCTTTAAAGTTTTACTTATTTTTAACCTAAAAGGATTTAAATTCTCAAGTGACTTCTGCCTCGATAATAGCAAAGAACAAATCAGACTCTGTATTAGATCTGTTCCTTTGACTTTAACCCTGTGCTCTGTCTCCTAGGCTTCATCTTTCTTGTAAAACAATGTTGCCTAGAGCCTGAAATAGACAGGAGAGCCTGTTCTGAAGGCTCTGACCTTTAAGGATATTAACATTTTTCCATTAATAAAAAGATAACAATTTGCAGAATAGAAAATAACATTTGTTTTGTTGGAGGTTTACAGGGATCTGACCCAGGTGGATAGCTGCAAGAACAAAGAATTCTAACAACAAAAAATTCCTACATCAAGAAGTTTGCAACAACCAAGCAAGAAGGAAAGGAGCCTGAATTCTGACTTGGGGAGATGGTTTTCCAGGACATTAGTTTGCCATCTAGGTCTACAGAAACTTGCTATTCCATGCCCCAATACCTGGTCTCCTGATTTATTGGCCTGTCCTGCATTGAGGAGAATGGGTTTGGACTCGAGAACACTCCTATCTACATAGCAAGCTGGGCACTGGAACTGAGGACAGCTCTCCCACACCCAGGGACCTACTGTGAGCCCTTCATTGTTCCACTAGGGTGGAAAGTGGCTTACCTAGGAGAGATGGGGACTATGCACCGACACTTGGGCAGTCTGCTCTGTCTGGGTCTCTGAACTTGTACCTCCCGCTCCCTGCCAGCCCAATACCTGGGACAGTGCAGCTAAGGCAAAGATCATGCCTGCCTCAGTTTCCCAGCCTGTAAAAGGGGAATTTATACTCTTCCCAAGGTATTTCTAAGTGACAACGCCTATGGGTGTTTGGTTCCGGGAGCAACAGGAAGCCCAGCTCCTCTTGGGGGAACAGATGTGATCCCCGTAGGGGTTCTGCAGGGCCTTGGCTGGAGGGCTTGACCAGGGAGGTGAAATTTGAGCTTCTGGCCTTGAGGGGCTAGAGAAGGGCATGGAGGCGGGACTGGCGCCTCCTTCGGGGTGCCCTTGAAGGTAAAGCTTTTTCTCTTCATCTCTGCTACTCCCCTCCCCTTTCTCCCTCTAGATCTCTCGCTTCTTGCTCCTCCGTCCATCTCTCTCCCTCCGCTTTTCCCTTCCTCTCCTACTCCTCCCATTTTCTCCCCCTCCCATCTTCCCCCTCCCTCGATTCCCCAGTGTATCTCCCAGAACCCAGAGCGGATCGCTGGCCCTCCCGCGCATGCCCACGGTTGGATGCCAGCTGGACCGCGGGTCCGAAGATCCAGCTCCGAGCCAGGGATCAGCCCCAGTGGCTGCTCGGCTCTGTCGCCAGGTAGGCCTTTGGCTCCTGCCCCTGGTCAGGGCCTCCGGCTGTGTAAGTGGAAGGTTGGGGGCTCCGGGGAAGGGGGTCCGCGTTTCACAGCCTGCGAAGGCTCGAGTCAGCGAGTGTCCAGCTGAGGAGCTCGCGCCAGCCCCCTCTGCCTGCGCCACCTGCCCCGGCGCCCAGGCCACACCTGTCCAGGGCCGGTAACGCACCTGCCGGGGACTTGGCCACCCCTGTCCAAACCGCGGCCCTCACCTGCCACCTCTCGCCCCAGCCAGACTCCCCTCAGTCTGCGGCCGGCACCCCCTCCTGCCCTCCCGCTGCGAGTCCCCTCCTCCCAGGCTTCCTTTCCTCGGCCGCAGACCCCACCCCGCCCCTGGGCCTGCTGTGTCCCGGGCCGGCGGGATCTGCGGAGCCAGTCGGGGGCAGGGGCGGGGGCAGGGGCGGGGGCTGGGACTGGCCTCCGAGCGAGCGGGGCTGCAGCCCACGCCCCCTGCCGCTTTCCCTGCCCCGCCACCCCAAGACTGAACTCTCCCTTTCCCTGTCCCCGAGGTCCAGCTCAGTGGCGTGGACGCTGTTCCCTGGGGCTGAGATTCTCTGGCTGCAAAGCCCAGCTTCTCCTGGCAGAGACTCGGGAAAAGAGAGCGCCAACGCTGAGCATGCTTCTTTCTCCCCTCTCAGTGTTTCTGCCCCAGGTAAATAGCCTTAATACTTTTTCTGGTGTTAGGATGGTAGTGCTTGTTGATGTCACGTGTTTTTATAGTGAGCGTGATCACAGTGTTGAAAGCGGGGCTTGGTTCACATAAAAATGAGCTGAGGAGTAGGGGCAGGGCTATACTTAATATGTTTGAGTTGTTCTGCAGGAGCTAAGGCCCCCACCCAGGTGGAGGATGGTAACTTCAGGCTGAGCACGAGATTCCTGGAACACGGCCCTATTACCTACCACCAACTAGTCATAAGAAAGTCACACACCTGGAAGCCCTCAAGCCTCATTTTGCCTATTAAAAACTTTACCCTAATTTAAAAGAAAAGAAAAAAATTCACCTCGAAAACCATCAGAGGGTTCAGGGTTTTGGGGCACGAGCCGCTGTTCTCCTTGTCTGGCCCTGCAGTAAAAACTTTCTCTACTCCAAAAACAAAAACAAAAAAAAAGAGATGAGGGCATGAGGCTGTGACATTCTCCATCCTCCCCTCTCCCAGGGTGAAACATGTGACCGTCGATTTTAAAAAGATATAGTCCTTAACTAGTCCAGCCCAACTAGTGTGTGTTAACAGGAGCAGAACATCAGAGGCATTTTGGAGACCCAGGAACATTGCAGTCCTAAAGGTCTCCTGGCAAATTTTTGTTTTGTTTTGTTTTGTTTTTCTTAAATTGTGGGGCAGACTAGTAATATAGAGGGAAAAATAGTGGTCCAGAAATATTTTTTCGTAGAACAGCTTTATTGCGATATTGTTCACACACTGTGAAGTCCACCCATTTAAATGGTACAATTCAGCGGCTTTTAGTATATTCACAATGGTGCAACAATTATTATTCCAGAACGTTTTCATCACTTCAGAAAGAACAGTGGAAATGAATGATCTATCTACCCCTCCCCAGTGGTGGTTCTAAAGAAGTTTCCTGGCTGTTCCTGACCCTAAATTAACTTGTTACATTCCATAAAAAATCTGGTAGGAACTTAATAAGAATTGCATTGAATCTATATATCAGAACAGGAAGAATTAATGTCTTTATGGCATAAACTTTTTCTACCCATAAATGTATCTGGGACCCTATCTTTTCATCTGTCCAGAGCCTGCCCTATGGAAAGTCTTCACTAATTTGTTGGGTCTGTGAATAATGAGATTATATATATCGTTGGTGGCAACTGTAGCTTTTCACGAAAGAGAAAAGTAACCTCAGTGAAGCCAATTTACTCCCTGATGGTCAGAAAGAGTGACAGCCATTGCTGGAGAGATCGAGTGGACTTGGTGCTTGCAACCAGTGTTCTTCACCACCTACAGCTAAAGGGATTACAATGTTCTTTTATTTCTTTATTTATTTCTTAAATTCTTATTTTTTTATTGAAGTGTAATCAATTTAAAATGTTAGTTTCAGGAGTACAGCAGTGATTCAGTTATATATATGCATATGTACATGTATATTTTTCAGATTGTTTTCAGTACAACTCATTACAAGAAATTGAATACAGTTCCCTGTGCTATATAGTAGGTCTTTGTCATTTATTTATTTTATATATAGTAATGTGTATCTGATCACACTAAACTCCTAAACTGTCCCTCCCCCTTTCCCACTTGCTAACCACAGTTTGCTATGTCCATGAGTATTGCTAGCAACATCCTTTTTGCTAGTAATATATGCTGGTTAGCTGCCTTCATTTTCAGTAATTCCATCTTATCTGTGGGCGTTTTTCTTCTTGTGGGCCTGCATGTGGTTTGCACACTTGTGCATAGAGATCTGTATTTGGGAGAACTCCAGGTTTCGTGTAGTGCCTGGCACGGAGCTCCCGCTGAGCTCATGCTTGAACTGGGAAAAACCATATAAAAGTTGGAATTTCCACTGTGGTTGAGACTTCCAGGTTTCTATAACCTGTTTAGCCCACCTTAATGTTGGCGGCTCCCATACTGGGTAATTTGGTGGAACTTCATGGTACGACGCTGTAGAAAGAGGGCTTGTATGCTTCTTCTCTTTCCTTTTCCTCATTCTCCTGGGCCTCCCACATCCTTCCCCAGCAGTGCCCAGGGCTGGCTTGGTGCTGTGCTGAGGCAAGATTTGTAAATAAAGCCTTTTCCTCATCTCTTCTGAGCCTCCGTTTCCTTCTCTGCACAATGAGGGCTTAGACTAGATAAGTGCTTTTTGGTTTCTTTTAAACCCTTGTCTCCTTTTGAGAAACAGAGAACTCAAATCTCTGCTCCAACCCTAATTCTTCAGATTTTGATACGTCCTCCAAGGGGTGACACAGCTCTTTGTGGAAAGTTAATGTGACTTTGGTTCTTTCCAGGTAGCACAGAAAAGACTTAAGGGATTTATTGCAGGGAGGGGGCAGGAGGGGGGCAGTATGTCACACTTTCTAGTGTGAGAACTGGAGCAAGGGCTTGGATTTAAATACAGCCTGTGACGTGGCCTCTCTATAATCTTGCACAATGTGATAAACCTCTCTTTTCCTCCGTTTCTTCATGTGTCAAGTTGGAGTGATATTATTTTAGGTTTTCGTGAAACAATATACACATAAGCCAATTGTGTCTCAGTAGAAACCTGACCTGTTAGAGAATCAGGGGTTTCTTCTAAAAAAAAATCTTGTCCATAGCACTCTATGTGTAATTTGAATTTCCTGGAGTGTGTGGGTTGAGACTAAGTTCCATCATGGGACAGGTAGCCCCTGGGTCTGGGGGCCCCAGTTTCCTCCTCCTCCCCAGTTCTCTTCCTCTCAGTCCAGGATGAAGTTCTTGCCATTAGAATTACACAGACTTCTTGTGGATATGGCTTTTAATTTTATTGTTTCACTGGGGAGGGCTGCTGTCGTATTTTCCGTGGTCAGGTTTTGGTGACCTGAAGGCTATGCAATTGGGTATTCCTATTTAAGTATAAGAAAAGAAAGTTACAAATACAAAATTAGACCTAGGGTGGAGGCAGGGGCTCTTGGAAGTGGGGACCATTAGTTTTGTTAGCTTCAGGTGCAGTGGCCTCTGGCCATGAGGAGCCATCCTTGTGCTCTGGAGTTGGAGGGACCAGTGGGCTCGGTGGGAATGTTTACTGAGTGTATCTCATGGACTGTGCATTGTTCTATTTGTACTGTGTGTTCCTTATTTAAGACAGTGAGCTCATTTAATCTCAATAGCCTCTTTAATAAAATTGGACTTTTTATTTTGAGATGTAAAGTAGATGTCCATGTAGTTGTAAGAGATAATATGGAGAGAGCCTATGGACCCTTTGCCCAATTTTCTTTCATGATTCCATCTTGCAAAATTGTAGTACAATTTGTTATTGGCTCACTAACCCTTTGAGGTTTGTTTTATTACTCCCATTTCTATTCATGAATAAACTGGGGTTTAGAGAAGCACACAGGTCTGCCCAGGTCACCCACATGGTTAGTGTAGAGTCAGGTGGAACGTGGGCTAAGGATTTCCAGGCAGTACCATTGTGATGGTCTGTGGCAGGGGCCACATTCACTTGCATGTTTATTCATTCATTCAACAAACATTTATTGAGTAACCTCTGTGGGTCAGATGCTTTCATAGGGTTATCTAATTCTTCAGCAGTACTGAGAATCAGGTAATGTTTTCTTTTTTTTAATCTAAGAAATTTAGCTCTGAGAGGTTATAACCCCCCGCAAAGGAAATATAGCTCAAAAAGGAGGGATAGTAAATGTGTACAGTCCCCCACTTTTTATGCAGATTGTACCCTAGGCATTTTACATTTGCAAACTTCCATAATCCAGATATATCCTTGTAAGGCAAGGATTTTTTTTAATTTAAGTATAGTCAAGTTTACAATGTTGTGTCAATTGCAAGGTCTTTTTTTGAATTTTGAATTAAAAAATTAATATTTGATGTGGGGCAATTAGGTTTATTTATTTGTTTCATTTTTTTTAATGGAGGTAATGGAGATTGAACACAGGACCTCATACATGCTAAGCATGGGCTCTGCCACAGAAATGTACCCTCCTCCCCAAGGCAAGTTTTCTTATCCATTATTCTGCAGCTTAGGAGTTCAAGTAAATTGGAGTTGAAATCCAGATCTTTTGATCCCACTGTGGTTTTTTTCTTTATATTCTGCTGAAGGGGGGTGGGGAAAGCAGTTCCTTTGTTCATTCTTTTATTCAGCATTTTTGAGCACTGACTTTGCATCAGGGCCTGGCAAGATGTTGGAAACGGAAAACGAGAAATGACCCTTTCCTGCAGGGTCTGGAAACCTAGACCAAAAGCTGGGTAATGTGATCCGAGCTACGGTAGCCATGTGCAGACGCTGAGGACAAACTGTACCCCTGGCTTTTCTTGGGCTTGCCTGCCTTACGGCTGCTACACGCCAGGTCACCGCATCCCAGAAGGGCCTGCAGCCCACAGCAGAGTGTGTACCTCAGTCTCCTCTCCCCTCTCAGCAGGGCCTGCAACATGAGCATCCCTACTATGTGCAGTGTGCTGAGGACAACCAGAACCTCCCCGTGGTGGTCCAACCTGTTGGGGATGGTCTCAGAGGAGAATTTCTATTGCATCTATAAGTGAATCTCCTCGGTGAGCCAGATCAGCCCGTGCGGCTCCCAGTGGGCACTCTGTATCCACTACAGGCACCACTACGGGCCCAAGAATGGGTGGAGCGACTTCCAGACCTACCGCAAGGTCATGGGCCTTGTCACCATCACCGACTGCCTCTTGGATAAGACATTCAAGAAGCTCCAGGTGCAGAGGAGCTGTATGGCACCACGCTCTACGACCCTCAGCTCTTTGCCTTTGGGCTGCATGGGGAGGTGGTCAAGCAGCCGCCCACTGATGTGACCTTCAACCTACAAGGACTGCAGGGTGGTGGAGAAGAGGGTGGAGGACATCGAGTCACTCTTCATCATGCTCGTGTCCAAGAGCCTGGACGGGGCCCCCGACAATTCTAGGGACAAGATCCCCCTCCCCTGCATCCCGTTTGAGAACGAGGACTTGGTGGGACTGGACACAGACAGCAGATAAGCCTACCTGGAGGCCCGGCCACCATGGCTGTGTGCTGGGTTGCTTCCCTACATTCAGAAAGGGATTGGCAAGGAGGAGGGCTGTCTTGTAGCCAAGGGGGGAGGGAGGATCAGCCCGCCAGTTTTCAGACATTTAAAAGTGAATACGCCTTTGTTTCAGAGAGATCCTTCTAGGGTTAGTGTGGACACTTACTCTCTCTTTTCAGCCAAGATCCCTGGTGGGACCCCTGGAGTTGCTGTCCAATAGAGTAGCCACAGACCCTGAGGCTAGGAGCGCTGTGGGTTTCTAAGTTTTGCCTGTTCCCCTTTTCCTCTTTTTTCCGTTTTCTCTCGGAGCTCCCTGTGAGCGTGTTGTTGGGTCTGAAAATGTGGGCTGTGCACACCCTGCGTTGGAAATAGCGAGATTGCCCTCCGTGCTGCCTCCATCGCTTTAAAAAGCAAAAACTTAACGGTTGCCTTGATTCATGTATTATCTCAGTCATGCTTTTATTTTCTAATGTTTTGGAATTTTTGCTTTGTTAGCATGTCACCTGCTGGTGTTTGATACCTGGTAGAATCCTTGCTTTGAGAAACATGTTTGGTCCTCCTTACATTTTGTGACAAATGAGCCCTTATTAATTTTGTTTGTTTTGAGGAGGTGAGATGCGAATTGATTTAGGCGGCTTCTGAGGGATTTTTTCATGGGTATTTTCACTTGGAAAGTCAAAGTCTGCAGCACCTTGCTTGATTCTGGCTTTTACACAAACGTGCTCGGCACGCGGTTCCTGGCTGTCGCTGTGTGACGTGCGTGACGGCGCTTCCAGGCTGGCGGTCACTGGCAAGGAAGTGGCCGCCTCGGGGTTTAGCAGCTGCAGGGGACGCTGTTGGAGGAAGCAGTCACCGGGTTTTCTTTGCTTTTGCCTTCCCCATGCCATTTACTTTACTTTGTACTTGTAAAGGGGCAGAAGCGGGTCTAAAATCCATGTCATTCTTTTGCTCCCTTTACGAGGCTGGTTTCTCTGAGTATCAGGACAACATGGCCTTCTCCTAAGTAGCTGGCTCACTTGGATCTGGTGGACACAGGGACCGCTAAAGGGGACCGTAGCTTCCTGTCTGCTCCAGCCAGTGGGCATTCAGAGCCGGGTCTGTGGTTTGCCTCAGCAGCCGTGCACGCCTCCCTGCACCAGCCTTTACTTTTAACCCATGTTGGCAGTAAATAGCTGACTCTGTGTCTGTTGCAGCTGACGTCCACCACTGACGGCCGTGTCGTTAGTTTGCGGTAGTGAGACTCCAACACCCCAGTCAGCCGTGAAGGGAGATATTTTGGCCGACCGAGGACCTTGCATTATCACCCCCACCCTGTTCATCTCACCCGGGGTAAGGGTTTGGCCACCACCGTCATGCTGGCCATGAGACCTTGTTTCTCCTTTCATGCTCTGGTCCAAATGTGGACACTTCATCCTTCACTGACTTGGTCTCGCTTGAGACAGGCCAGACTTTCTGAAAGAGTCCATCACATTCTCGGGGGGAACAGAACAGAAGTAAGTGTCGCAAATAGAAGGAGTCTAGGCTGTCCGGGTTGGCAAATGCAGGCTGGGATCTGTGATGGCTGGGCTGTGCCCTGGACACAGGCCTTTCCCTTGGCTCCCGAAAGCCCAGAGGTCGGAGTGAGAACAGCCTTGCCTGGGTTCCTCCATCCTCACCTGCTCACTGGCGTGTGTGTCTGCTAACCAGGAGCTCCCCCAGACCTCGGGCCCTTTGAAGTTCAGACCACGGGAGAACACTGAGTCCCTTCTCCTGGGCCTCCTTTGTGAGAATCCAGTGCTTTCTGAGGTGACCGGTGGCAGGAGATGCCTCCCCCTCCAGGGAGCACCCTTCAGAGGACTGTGACTCACTGCACCATGCTGTGAGCTTGCAGAGTTTCGGCCGTGGTCCCTGCAGGACCAGACTTGAGATGGGCTTAACGACGGAAATGACAGGACCGATTCCAGGGCAGGGCTGGGGGGAGGCAACAGGGGAAATTGAATGTGACTTCAAACACCTATGTGGGTGCTGGGGCTGTTACTAAAATGGGAACCCGGGAGTTACCTGCAAGGGGTTGAATTCCATAGTAAATGGTGGACATGAGGCATTTTAAGATGCCAGTTGTCATCCGAGTTATGAATTCAAAGAGGCACTCCGGTCTATGAGACTGGGGCTCAGGTGAAGGAGCCAGACTAGAGATACACATTGGGAGTCGTCATTCTTAGCTGGTGTTCACAGCCTTGCATGTGGATGGGCTCACTTCGAGAGGTACAGACTGAGGCTGAGGGAGGGCAGGACTGTGCCTGGTCTGGAGAAAAGCCCAGACCATGCTGCCTTGGTGTGTCAGTCAACAGCGTTTGAGAATTTCAGAGCAATGCCCCTTATCCTCAAGGGGCTGGGGAGGGGGTGGTGCCGCCCAGGAAGAAATCAGAAGGGAGGGTCGTGTACATATGTGCATCTCAGGAAGATGCAGAAGCCGCAAGATCTGGGAGGGACACCTCCTCAGAAGCTGGAAATGCAGTGGGGAGTGGGGTGTAGGTAGTCACACTCACCTGTGAGGGAGGGAGGGAGGCCTGGGGAGCCCCCACCCCAGCAGACTCGCTTTCCGCTTTCCGCATACAAAAGGCGACCAGACAGAGAATCTGAGGTGAGAGGGGATAGGGATTGGGAGGGGAGCCAACCTGGAGAATGGTGGTTGGGCAGTTCTGTAATATTCTCCCTGCCAAGTAGACTTAAAAAAAAAAAACTAAACTCGTAAGAACACGGATAGTGACAAGGGAGGAGGCAGTTCTTTTTCTGGCCTTCTAAGGGTAACGCATGTATCCAGGGATACACAGAAGAATCGGGCAGTCTGTCCCGGGGACTTGATCCTTACTGGGGGAACAGTGCAAGTTTAAATGGGGAGAAGGGCAGCAGAGGGAAACTAGCCAGGCCCCGTGTCAGGTACCAGTCGGCTGCCCTACTTGCATTTTGCATTCACATCCATGCCTCCCAGGAGGGCGGTGGCAGCCCCCTTTTGCAGATTGGCAAGCCTTCTCAGAGGGATTAAGGTATTGGTCCATTTAGCGGCTAGTAAATGCTGTAGCAGTATTCAAGCAGGGCCTTGTCAGACTTGAAGGGAGGGTTTTTTCTAGTAATTTCGGTACCTCCCTGTTGTACTTGGAATGGTGAAGTGGGTCAGTTTTGGAGCCTTTCAGAAAAAGTATGATTTAAGTGCTTCAGGACTGTTTCACAAAGCTCAGTGTTCTTTGATGGTTTGGAAGCACCGCAGTGCTTTACGCCCCACAGATGTAAGTTCTTAGTCCTTTGACAATGATGTGGTTTCAAATGACGTACAGGTGCAAAACCAGACTTAGCAGCTTCTGAAGGGAAACTCTCCAGTTCTCCCTTGATTGGCTTTCTTCCGCGGGATGTAACTCTACTGCAGCGTAGGCCTGAGCTTTCCGTATGGAGTGAGGATTTTGTATCCAATGTTAGCATAAACTGATCAGATGGAGAAAATCGACGTTGCCAGTTTATTTTTGGGTTTCATTAGACAAGATGCACTATCAGTTAATGGCCCAAATAGCATATGAAATTTAGTACAGAACTTTGCATTTCTTACTTTCTACTTATAGCTGTCTTCGAACTTTAGGTTGTCTGCTTTGGAACATCAGCTCCACCACCAGGGCGCCTGTCAGTGTGTTGGTGTGATTGCATTTACACAGTGCATGTAATCTTGGGTTTCTTGGCCCCAAATGCTCCAGTGCAGAATCAAGGGCTGTAGTCATCACTTAGTCATGCAAATACTTCTAAAACTATATGTTGCCAAAAAAAAAAAAAAAAAAGGAGACAGAGAGAAATTACCTTTATCAAATTCCTTTGAATTCTAACTGCAAACTGTTGTTGAGCAGCTGTGGTTTCCTTTGCATATGAGTATATACATTTCTTTGCATGTAACTTGGTTTTTGGACTAGAACACCAATCTCTGGCTTTCCACAAGCCACAAAAATAGTAGCCAAATTGCACACATATGAAATATTTTATTCTTTTTTCTGAGAAAGACTCCTTGAATTTGGAACTTGGGGTGTGATTTTTGCTTTTTGCTTCTCCCACCCCTCTTATCATCCCTCACTCCTTCCCTCGTGGCCTTCAAGAGTTCGTGTTCTCAAAGGAGCAGGTGGACAAACACCCAGTTGGTCATTATGCAATGCTGCTGTAGAGGGAGCCCAGCCAAGAGCTAAAGGACATTATCAGAGAGGACTTCCTAGAGGAAATGGACTCTACATTCAGTTGTGAGGACAGAGTAAGAATCAGCCAGGAGAAGGGGTCAAGAGGGTGGCTTAGGTGGCAGGAGCAGACCGGGTAGAAGCCTGGAGGCTTGTGGGTGGGGACTCGGGGAGAGTGCCCTGTGCAGTCCAGGGTGGAGGGTGCCCCTGCTGGGGAGGACACTGGAGAGGGCCTGGGGTGGAGGACATTGGAGGAGCTTGTTTTTTACTAGAACTGACAGAGGAGGTAGTGAAGTTGTCAGCAGGAAGTGACCCTCAGGAGAGGTACTCCTGATTTTGCTTCTGATATTCTACAGAAAGTTGGGGTCGGGACCGGTGAGAGCAGGTCTGTCTGTCCCTTTGAGTCCCACCCCTTCATTCATTTATTCATAGCACGGGTACTTCTAAGTGTCTAGGGGAGAGGGGTGAAGCGACAGTAGTAAGCAAAATGTACTTGCTTCTTGCGAGATTAGCAGTGTCAGAAGTTGATTTAGCTTGGAATGTTCTAGGAACACAGCAGGGAAACCTAAACCAAAGTGCGGGGATTGGAGGCAGGGAAGGTTTCCTTGAGAAACAGAATCAGAATGAGCCTGGAGGCAGGTGGGAAGTAGCTAGGCATCAGGTCAGGGGGCCCCTGAGGTCACTGGGGACCTGGGTACTGCGGTGAGGCTGGGCGATGAGAGGCAGGGGCGGGGGTGGGGCCAGAACTGTACCAGAGAACCTCCGAAGTGTTTCAGTGGAGGAGTGATGTAATCAAATTTGTGCTTTGGGAAAGCTGCCCCTACTCTCTCTTTCTCTCTCTCGCTCTCGCTCTCGCTCTCGCTATTGCTCTCTTTAGTGTGTGTGTGTGTGTGTGTGTGTGTAGCGGGGAGGAGGGGGTGGGTGCCACTGAGTGGGACGGTCATTAGAAGAC
This sequence comes from Camelus ferus, assembly GCF_009834535.1. Classification (NCBI taxonomy): domain Eukaryota; kingdom Metazoa; phylum Chordata; class Mammalia; order Artiodactyla; family Camelidae; genus Camelus; species Camelus ferus. Next base: position 27,363,689 of record NC_045730.1, on the reverse strand, counting down.
CACTCACAGGCTGGGAGGCGACCAGTGGGAGAGGGGCGTCAGGGCTGCGTGGGGACAACAGGGACAGTGTGGATGTAATATTTCCTTATGTTATGGAAATGACAGGCCAGCCAAGAAACAAGCACCATTCGGAGGGTTGGAGTACTCAGATGTATTACGCCGGCGGGCTCAGAAGGGCTTCTGCTCCGAAGCTCTGAGCGCCCCCAAGACGTGCACATGAGGTTTTATAGGGTTAATTACAAGTATGGGCTATTAGCCAATAAGGCTCAAACAACAAAAAGCAAGGAATCAGTACACTAGAGCTTATCAATTCGGAACAGATCACGTTACTGACACTTGTTGAGCTTGGATTTACGAGTTAGCTTGTTAGCCCAGTAAACTGACACTAAACTTCAGATTTACGAGTTAGCCCGGCAGAACTTAGATCAGTAAACCGACACTTATCACACTTAGATTTGTGACTTAGCTCGTTAGCCCAGCTGGGCTTTTCCTTCACACTTATGGGGAGGGCTTGTTAGCGGGGCCACACTCGCGGCGCCTTGTGGCTGGAAGAAAGCAGATGGTGGCAGCCAGGCTGACTTTCCTCTTCTTTCCTTCCCTGCCTTGTGTGATGGTCTTAGCTCAGCCAATATTTGGAACAGAAGAGCTAAATTCCAGGGTAGCCCAGGACTTTGTTGAGCTCGTTCAAGTGAGATCTGATAGGATTAAGTTTGTATTGAGATCTGCAGGTTCACTTAGCTAGAAATTCACCATCTTTTGCATTTCCATAGGGGTTTTTATTCTTGATAAAGATTGCTTTCTTGGTGAAAGGAAATTGAATATAGCTGCTGTTTTTCTCAAAAATATCTTTAAAGAAATTTAATATTCAAAAGAATAGGAATATTCTGAAATGATAAAGTAAGGCTTCGGTGTAGTTTCTTTGGTTTCAGAGTTGACACGGAATTAGAGCCTTTGCATTACTTAATAGCACATCCTTATCAGTATTTAAAGAGCTGTTAGTGAGTGCCCCAGGCCCCAGCTCTCAAAGCATCATTAAAGCTTGCTCTGAAATTGTGAATTTGTAAAGATCTTTTTTGCAGAATCCAAACAGTTGGTTTATAATATGCAGCATAGCTCTTTTTATAAAAAAATAGGTTAAAAGTTAAGAAAGTAGAAGATAGATATTAAAGCTGAAACATAAACATTCTTGTGCTAATGTTGCAACTGGAAATTTTGAAAAGAAAAATCCTTCTGTAATATCATCTACATGAAATACTTATATGTCTATCACATTTGAAAAATATCTACGCAGTGTTTTTCGAAGTCAGGACAATTCCAGCTCAGATACTGACAGTGATGGTTGCTGGTTTTCAATTGTAGAGTCTAAATTTGCCTTCTTTGCTTTTTTTTTTTTTTTTTGTACTGAGAGGGTTGAGTAGTGCTTTGCCAGCATGCTTTCAGGGCAGTTTTGGGGCAGACATCTCGTGCACCATCAGTGAGATATTTCTGTGCATTTTACTTTCTGGACATCACCAGGGCGCATGTGGAAACATGAGGGGGTTTGTGCCTGCAGGACGTGATGCTTCAGGACTCCCTGGTCCATCACCATTTATTCTGAAGCTGCTCCTGTCAGTGAATGATTTTCTGTGGCTTGGAGGTAAGGTGGTCTGATGCAGATGATCAGATGTGTAGTTAAAGTGCTGTTACTTGAAATAAGAGAAAACCTTGAAACACAGCTCTAAAAATACAGGATGAGGGAGGAGAATTGGCTGAGCTGCTTGCAGTGGGGAGTCTTCTCAGGTGACTCCCTCACCGTGATTCCTGCCAATATCCGCCCCAGCCCTGCACGGCAGTCCTGCCGAAGCAAGCATGCCCTTTGCTCAGAAATGCGCTGAATTTCCTTGTGCCTCTGTGTGTTGGCTTTTTTAAAGCACATCTTGCCCTTTGCTTTGAATGAAATTCTTGTTAGGAACCTCTCACACTCATTCTTCCAGACCTTGTCCATATGTAGCGGCTGAGTGGATGAACAGAATACAATATCTCCATGTAGTGGAATATTATTCAGACATAAGAATGAATAAAAAAGAAAAAAAGGGGGGGAGATGACAAAGGCCACTTGCTCTTGGAAGTCCACCCTGAAGGCTCAACCCGCCCTTTTCCCTTTGAAACCCCACCCCTTATACTCCTCTCTATTTGATAGTATTTATCACCTTCTAATAAACTATAACCTTTAAAAAAAATAAGTTGGTAATACCACTTTGAAATGGATGACCGTTAATAACAGCATGTTAAGTAAAAGGAACCAGACACAAAAGGCCACATATTGTTGATTTTAGTGATCTGAAATGTCCAGAATAGGCACATGCAGAGGCAGAGGGCAGATGATGCTTGCGAGGGGCTGGCTGGACAGGGGGATGGGGAGTGACTGCTAATGGACAGGGGATTTCTTTTGGGGTGATGGAGTGTTCTGGAGATAGATGATGCTAAGGGCTGCACAACCGTGAATATAGAGAAAGCTGCTGAATCGTACCCCTTTAAGTGGGTGAGTTTTATTATATGTGAATTATATCTCAATTATAAAACACTGGAAAAAAAAAAAAAACTCAAAGGACAGCCTCTCCTGCGCCTGCCCCGCAGTGGGGTCTGCCAGTCTCCCTCTGTGTTTGAGGTGCTTGTGACACGGTTTTCTCCTGCAGGGACTGTCTCCTGGAGGTGGGAGCGGGAGGCACGGTCCATGTGTCTCCATCATCTAGCGTGTTGTAGATGTTCCCTAAGTGCTTGTTAATAAATGCCCTGGGAGTAAGGTCTAAATGGGGCTCTTTGCTGAAAGAAGCTGTCAGCTCAGAGGGCCTGCCGGCCAGTTAGGATAAATACGGGTCAGAGTGAAGTAACAAAATTCTCTGATAGAAGTTTAACAACGAGCTGTAGTACACACTAAGTAGAAGAGATTCTTGAATGGACTTACATTTCCTAATTTGGCTTCTTAAAGAATAGAGAGAAATAAAAGTGGGAAAGAGAAGAAATCAATGCAAAAGAAAAGAGAAAACATGTAAAAATAATTAAGCTGAATGAGAAAAGGAAATGATGGGAGCTTGAGTATGTTGTATTGAAAGAGAAGTCTGTAAATCCTCGTGACTGATGGCTGGAGGGTAGCTGTGAGATTGGGCACTTCTCCAGGATGAGAACACACCCGGGACCCTGACCCACAGGGTGGTGACGGGCTGTCAGCTTCCTGCAGAGAACGGTGTCCTGTGTTCTTGGCCTCTCACCTGCAGTCCATTGGAAAGGTACAGTGGAGCTTCCCGGGGGCTCCACGACGTGCGACACCACAGCAGACGGAGGGCAGAAGTGCTTGCGGGGACCCGGCTCACTTGTGTTGAGCCAGACGGTAAGGAAATTTGTAGAACTGTAAAACGATGCCACTCTTCTGGTGTTTTGTTTTGGAAAATAGTTATCCTTCATAAAAATTTAACATTTAATGGGCTTATTATTTTAATAAGAATGAATACATAAAGTTTTAAATCCTTCTCTATTTTTCTTCATTTTTTTTAATGGAGGTACTGGGGATTGAACCCAGGACCTCTTGCATGCTAAGCATGTGCTCTATCCCTGAGCCATATCCCTCTTCCCTAGTTTTACTTTTGAATATGGTAAGTATCTGTAAGTGTAACCTGCACACACACACAGAAGCACTCTTTGAGATCCTCAGTGATTTTTCAGAGTGTCAGGGAGATCTAAGACCAAAAAGTTGAGGCCCGCAGAGCTAAAGAATACAGATGAAGACTGTAGCCCAGCTTGTCAGGCGTGTGGCTGCGTAAGGTTCTCAGGGTGGAACTGGCAGTGAGAGGAGAGCAAAAGGTTGTAGCTACTAACTGTGGCCACCTTTGAGAAGGAGGCAGGCCAGTTAGATATTTATTCCAGGTGGGGCAGGTGAATTTAGGGTGAAGGAGGTGGAAAAGTATTCTGGTCCTGCTTCAGGTGGTATTATTTAAAAACACTTTCATTTCGGGGTCATTCCTGCTCAATCCATCTCTCTGCAGGGGCAGCATCTGGCCCAGAGCCTGCCACAGAGCGCACATTAGATTCTTGGTTAAATGAATGGCCTGTTTCACATGTGGGCTCAGTCCCTCAGTGGAACCCTGAGCATCGTGAGATTCTTCCGTGTTGCCAGCCTTGACACGTGCATGCAGAGCAGAAAAGTTGGCATGTTCCTGTTTGTAACAAAACCAGAGATCTGTGGGTTTGATCTTTGGGGGAAAAATTGGCATTTCCACGTAATCAGACTGTCCAAATAATTCTTAGTCACTGCAGACTGAGATGAGGATGGGCCGTAATTTTGTTCATTGTACTTTCATTTTAACGCCCAGCTGAGCCTGAGGTGCTGTGTTCGGCCTCTGTCATCTGTCATTATCCTGCTGAGACTTGTTGCCAAGCTGGGGCTCAGAGGTTCCAGGGCAGCTCACTTCCTGCCGAGGCAACCAACAGACACCGCCCAGGTAAGCTTTGCCCGTGCCTCTGTCCTGGGCTCGTTGTCAGTCCTTCAGCAAGCAGGAGTAATTTGTTATTGTCCCCTCTGAGTTAAGCTTGACTAATGTTTAAATAAAGTATAAAATCCGTTGCGTCAAGAATCCTACGCATGAGATATTTTCTTCTGATTTTACTGAATATGCATCGATCTTATTGAGTCTTATTGAATGATAATAATGGATTACAGTCATTGGTTGATTTCTGGAACAGATACATAACATTTCATGGTAGATCGACCTTGAACTTCTGGGTTATTTTCATCCTGTGTATTTGCTGATGTTAATCCCAGATGTCAGTTTTAACAGCTGATTCAAGGACTGGGGGCTGCTGCTTTTTTTCCTGGTTGACTAATTTCTCTTACTGAGTGAAGTTAGATTTGGTTATGTTCATTAGCAGCTGCAGACACCAAAGAGTTTTTTTTCAGGAGATGACCTGCAAATGATAGCTGAATGACTTTGACCCTTTGGGCCCCTAATGAATGAAATTGCCTTAAAAGGTTCAGGACATAGCTGTCATATCGCACAGGTTGCAAAGGTAATAACAGAATGCGGAGATCCAGGTGAGACACAGAGCTGCTAGGTGATTTTTAATCCATGAGTTTTTATTTATTTTTTTTATGGATTATTCCCTCCAAGGAGAAAGCCTCTGGTAGTAGATGTGTATTAGATGAGGAAATGCCTTAAATTTCCTTTTCCCTGATTTATTCCATCCCCCACCACCAACAAGTGGTGCAGAGAACATTTATAAACCACCACTGAAGCCGCGCGGTCTGAACCTGGGTGCACTTTTTGTACCCAATGAATCTGATGGTTCTTGAAGATAGGTTCATCATTCTTCCTCAGACCATTCTAGTGGTTTCAGTGGGGTCTCAGCTACTGGAGAGGGAAGAGGCAGCCTGAGATGTGATAGAGGAGAGCAGGTCTAGATGTCTCTGTTCCCCCTTTCCTGGGCTTGATACTGAGCTGAGGTCCCTCCCGTCAGTGTTCCCCCCACTGTGTTTATCCCTTGCCATATTCTCTGCTGTCTCTGGGAGGACATTCCAGCTTTCTAAGCCCCCGGTCCTCTGCTCCCTCTCTCTGGGAGTGTCTGTTGCTGTGGGTGGCTTTGTTTTGTTGTCACCCTGCAATGTGAAGAGTCCTCATGTGCTGAGGCCGTTCTACTCATGTGGGCAGTGAGGCAGAGTCATGTTTTTTTTTCCCCCTTGCTGAGTGTACGTGAAAAAGGTTTAAGCCTGAAAAAGGCTCTGTCTGCAGAAATGTCTTTATTTAGTTTTGCATGGAGTAAAAACCTTGAGAGCTTTTTAATCATTGAAGACAGTCTGTGGGGAAACAGTGAAGCCCAGGTGAGACCTGGAAGAGCCGCACTTCCGTCACTGCCACGGGTGGTGACTTCACCCCCCTTCAGGTAGTAAAGGGCCCAGACCTGTGAACGGAGGTGACATCATGAATACATATGTGTATCCGCTGCTTCACCTTGGGTGTTACTTTCAAGCTGAGGCAGTTTGTGGCGGCAGCCTCATCCTACATCAGGAATTTATGAGGAAGACCAGACAGACTTGATTAGTGCAGTATGAATTTTTCATGAAATTAATGTCATTCTAGTAAGATAGGGACTAGTTAAAGTGTCCTAAGCAGACAACCTTGAAGATTATTTACATAGAATGTGTATTTTTACAACTCAGAATTCGTATTGCCATGTAACCATCCACTAGAACTTTTAAATTTGAAGGAATCTGACCAGAACCATTAATTTAGAAAATTCAACACTAAATATTTTCAGGCAATAACCTTATATCTTTTGTGATTGAAGAAAATTTTGATCTTTTTTCTGTAATCTTAATAGGTTTTAAAATATCAAAACATTGATTTGACATGTCACTTTTTAAATAGAGAGAATAAAGTTCAAGCTGTTTTAATATGTAACTAAATATTTTTGTATTTCAGCAAACTGGTGTGATTTCCTGACTCTTTGGGAAGTATTTTGCAAGACACTTAGATTACCTACTGTTGGAAAAATGCAGAAGTGACTTTTATGAATATAGGACTAGTACAGATCTGTTGGTTTTTGATATAGTGCAAGACATGAGGACTAGGAGAGCTTTGCTGCTGATTGCCAGAAGAACAGATGCTGCGTCTCAGCCTCCCCTCCTGTAAAATAAAGAGGCTTACCTAGATTCTTTCCACTACTGTTTCCATGAGCCTATGTCTTTTGTTTATATTCAGGAGTATTATCAATTTCAGATTAAATGCTGAATACCACTCCCTTTCCCGAAGCAGAATTCAGTGTGTGCTAAATAAGCATTTAGTTATCTGATTCTTCTTTCTTTTTCTTAAATTTTATTTTACTGAGTTATAATCATTTACAATGTTGTGTCAATTTCCAGTGTAGAGCACAATTTTTCAGTTATACATGAACATGCATATATTCATTGTCACATTCTCTTTCATTGTGAGCTACCACAAGATCTTGTATATATTTCCCTGTACAATACAGTATGTTCTTGTTTATCTATTCTATATATACCTGTCAGTATCTACAAATTTCAAACTCCCCGTCTATACCTTCCCACCCCCCTCCTCCCTGGCAACCAGAAATTTGCATTCTTTGTTTATGAGTCTGTTTCTGTTTTGTATTTACATTCATTTGTTCTTTTCTTTTCATTTTAGATTCCACATATGGGTGATCTCATATGGTATTTTTCTGTCTCTTTCTGGATTACTTCGCTTAGAATGACATTCTCCAGGAACATCCATATTGCTGCAAATGACATTATGTTGTCATATTTATGACTGAATAGTATTCCATTGTATAAATATACCACATCTTCTTTATCCACTCATATGTTGATGGGCATTTAGTCTGCTTCCCTGTCTGGGCTATTGTAAATAGTGCTGCTATGAACATTGGGGTGCAAGCGTCTTTTCGAAGTAGGGTTCCTTCCGGATATATGCCCAGGAGTGGGATTCCTGGGTCATATGGTAAGTCGATTCCTAGTCTTTTGAGGAATCTCCACACTGTTTTCCACACTGGCTGCACAAATCTGCATTCCCACCAGCAGTGTACGAGGATTCCCTTTTCTCCACAGCCTCTCCAACATTTGTCATTTGTGGACTTTTGAATGATGGCCATTCTGGCTGGTGTGAGGTGATACCTCATTGTAGTTTTGATTTGCATTTCTCTGATAATTAGTGAAATTGAGCATTTTTTCATGTGTCTAATGATCATTCGTATTTATTCTTTGGAGAATTGATTGTTTATGTCTTCTGCCGATTTTTGGATTTTTTTTTTTTATATTAAACCTTATGAGCTGCTTATATATTCTGGAGATCAAGCCTTTGTCGGTTTCATCATTGCAAAAAGTTTCTCCCATTCCGTAGGTTTTCATTTTGTTTTGCTTATGCTTTCCTTTGCTGTGCAGAAGCTTGTGCATTTAATTAGGTCCCATTTGTTTATTCTTGCTTTTATTTCTATTGCTTGGGTAGACTGCCCTAGGAGAACATTTTTGAGATGTATGTCAGACAATGCATTGCCTAGATTTTCTTCTAGGAGGTTTATTGTATCTTGTCTTATGTTTAAGTCTTTGATCCATTTTGAGATTATTTTTGTGTATGGTGTAAGGGAGTGTTCTATTCTAGCTTCATTGCTTTACATGCTGTTGTCCAGTATTCACAACAACATTTGCTGAAGAGGCTGTCTTTTTTCCATTGTACTTTCTTGCCTCCGTTGTCAAAGATTAGTTAATAAAAAGTGTGTGGGTTCATTTCTGGGCTCTCTATTCTGTTCCATTGGTCCATATGTCTGTTTTTGTACCAATACCATGCTGTTTTGATTACTGTAGCTCTATAGTATTGTCTGAAGTCTAGGAGGGTTGTTCCTCCAGCTTCTTTCTTTTTCTTCAGTGATGCTTTGTCAATTCTAGGTCTTTTATGGTTCCATATAAATTTTATTAAGATTTGTTGTAGTTCTGTGAAATATGTCCTGGGTAATTTGATAGGGATTTCATTAAATCTGTAGATTGCCTTGGGCAGTGTGACCATTTTAACAATACTGATTCTTTGAATCCAGGAACATGGGATATCTTTTGTTTTTATTTATTTTAGGCTCTATTGGGCTTAACATTCCTTGATTGTTTTTCCCCAATCCTATAGCAGGTAGGTAGCCTTGATGTGTCATCATTGCTTGGCTTATTTGACTAGATTGGGAGAGGAATGTAAATTTTAGCTTTCCATTGTTTTAATAAGACTTTCCCCAATAGATTTATCAGCAAGTCAGCAATATAAAGTTGTATCTTAGCTGTCTGACCATCAGGGCCTCGACAATCAAGGATCAGACTGCTACATTTTAATCCCTGGGTTCTCCCTAGACCCACAACATCAATATTTGTTGGCTGTGTTGGCCATCGACTCGGCAGTGAGTAAAATTAATGATAGAAATGTCCGCTCCAGAATCAGTTAAGCCTCTGAAAGATTTTTCTTGTGTTTTCACATTACAGACAGGATGTGAATCCAGAATCTTTTTGGTTAAAAACACCCTCACCTTTCCTGTCCTTCCAAACCCTTCGTTTCCTCGCACACTGTTGCTGACTCCTGCAGGGTAGTGTGGCAGCAGCGGCAGCTGAGCAGTTTTATTTCCTTTTTCTGCTTCTCATGGCTTTATAGATGACATCATGACCTTAATTTCTCCTGTATAGTCACTATCTGTCACCCCAGTATGAACCCGGACACCTTGAGAAGTTAAATTAGATCTTCCTAATAACAGGCCCACTGTCCCAGGAGGAAGAGGTCTATACATTTCTGTTTCTATTAATGATGGTTCCTCTCCTGGCATAAGAATAAGTGAATTTAAACAGGGGATATTGATGGAGGCACTCCCTGCGGTTGCTGGGAATAATTCCATGACATTGTGCTGTAATCTTTGTTTGCACTGGCATTTACAGGGAACGCTCCCTTTTGTCATGGGGCTGGGAGCAAGCCCCTTTTGAAGCTTTCCTGAAGCATTGTCCCATCCTTATGCAACACAGACCTACAGTGATTTGCCCAGTGATTTACTTTTTCACATCTTGGACAGACTCCAGGAGATTTTTCCTTTTTATTTCTTGTAAAATTTTCTGGTGCAGCCTTTTATTTTGTATTTCTTCATTCCTTTTTTGTATCAACAATTTTTCCACAATTAAAACATTTGCCTTGAAAAGTTTTTCCTAGTTTCAATCTTGCCATGGCTTACAACATCTTATTGGCCGTAAAACTTTCTATTCCCACTCTCTGGCACAATTTTATATATTCAGCCAATGGAGCCTTCCCTTTAAAGGGACCGATAGCCTTTTTGCAGTCCTCCTTAGCATTTTCATAAGCAAGAAGTTGAAGAATTGTATTCGCAGACTCCAGGCTTGTCTGAGTGGGAGATGGGATCAAGATGACCAGAGCAGAGTATACTGGGCAGGTCCCATACACCTGCCTCTGTCACTGCCATACCCCCAGACCCCTGACCTCACCACGCAAGCCTCCTAGGAGCAAGGAAAGGGCTGTGGGGCTACCCAGGTGGGATCTGAGTGTTCGCACGGCCTCGGTAAGCCTGCCCTGGGGCTCCCTGTGTTACCTTTGGGTCCCTCTGGCCAAAAGGCCAGAGGCGCCCGGGGTGAGGATTCACCCAGTGTCAGCACCGATGATACAGTCCCTTGTTGCAAGCATTCCACAGGCCGCGCCTCGGGTGTTGAGATGCAGCAGAACATCTCTGAGTTGCGCTGAGTTGACCACCCAAGTGAGCTGAGTAGGGGGCTCCTCTACAAAGTCGGTGTCTTGGAACTTGGAACTAGGTTCCAAGCTCTGTTGAGCTCTATTGTGAGGTCACTTCCTGGGGTCCCCTTCCCCAAGCTTCCTCCTGACACAAAGCTCCCCAAGGGCATTTCTGGGCTGCCAATGGCTCACTTCCCACCCCATGCCGTGTCCACACACAGTGACACCAACTCAGCTCAGCCCTTAGCCCTGGGGAGACCTGGATGCAGCCAGGACACCAGCTCTGGACACACCTCTGAGGACACAGCTGGGTTCAGACCCGGCTCCCCCATCAGCAGTGCTGTCACCCTGGACAAGCCACGAGCCTTTCAGTGTCTCCCCAGTCCCCCATCAGTGCAGAGCGCATCATTCAGGCCCCTGATTCCTAGGTAAGCCATAAGTCCATAGACACATAAATGTCCACTGCATATGTCACCCCCATGGGCTGGGATCACAGGGAGCTCGTGCACAGACCTAGCAAATGAAGGATACCACACAGGGTTGGCAAAGTGCAGAGCACAACCTACACAGGCTGGGGTCTGCCCTGAGGAATGGGAAAAGTCACACTTCTTGCTGCCTGCTTCCCAGCTCCCTGTCCCCAGATTGAAATTAAATACAATTCTGAAATTGTCCACTCTGGCATACAACCTCCTAAGTCATTCTGTCATGTTCAGATTTAGGCTCAGTGTCTCATCTGGGCCTCTAGGGTGAGCTGCCCCACAGTGTCTCCCTGCTTGCTTGCCTTCTGGTCACACATTCTTGTGTGATCCCCACACCCTCCCCTGCAGGGTGGGTGGACATTGGGACCAGGTTCTGACATGTAGACTGACTTGTGGAAACGTGCATGACTTCCACACATTCCCAGCTCCAGCGTTCATTCTTTCTCTGTCTCTCAGTGCTTCTCTGTCTGTTTTGTCTCTGTTTCTCTCTCTCCCTCTGCCTCTCTGTGTTTCAGCCTGTCTGTCTCTTTCCTGTATGTATGTGTGCATATGTTTACGTGTATATGTGTGTTTTCATGTGTGTGTATTGTTAGGACCCAGGGCAGATCACTTCTGAAAATGCCTTGATGACATATTATATGGTATTCATGTTACTGAAGAAAAAAAAAATCTTTGAAAGTTGGGCAAACACTTTGGTGGGATCAGCTCTAAGGATCAGTACCGCTGGGGAAGGGATGCACCTGTGGCCCTTTGATGCGTCCTGCACACTGTTCCCCTGGAGAGGAGCGTCTGTTCGCTCTTCCCTCCAGGGGACCTGCTGGGGCCTCTGCCTCCTCACGTTGTCACCAGGCTAAAGACCTGCCAGTGCGATGGTGACCAGTGCTGCCGCCACAGTGTGTCCATCTGCCTGTGTCCTCACCTGAGAGGTTGAGCATCTCGAGCACACTGGCCACCTGCACTGCCTCTCATTAGAACTGCCTGTGTGTGTTCTGTTTCTTTTTAGAACACTGGGTTTCATGAGGTTTTTGGCCCACAGGGATATGAAATCTTTCTCTGACCTTGGGTCATGAGGAAAGCTTTTTCCACGTTGTGGTTTGGCTTTCCAGCTGTCTTTCCTGGCCTTTGTTTGTTTTTTGGTTTTGTTTGATTTGTTTCACCACAGAAAGAGCTAAGCATCTCCCTTTTGGCTTTGGTTTCATAATTAGAACAGCAGTGCCTACCCCCAGATGATGCACAGAGTTATTAAAAGGGCTTTATTTTGTACATATCATCTTTAATCCATCTGGATTTTTCCTTTCAAAATGCAAACATGCTAATTCATGTAAACACACACAAAAAAAATCACCAGTCCCCTCTTGAGGTATGTGAGCACACACAAAAATCCACCTTTTATATGATTTCATTAACAGGGAACCTCTAGGATAGGTAAAGACACAGAAAGAGAAAGGGGATTGGGGTTTTTCACGGGCTGGGGGAGGGAGGATGTGGGCTGTGCTTTGAATACAAGTTTTTACTTTGAGGAAGGAAATAGTCTGAAACCAAACAGTGGTGTTGGTCTCACAGCATTATGAGTGCACTTAATGCTCCTGAATTGCAGAATTTTAAATGGGAAAAGGCTAAACTTTATTCTTGTAAACTTAAAACATATAACTAGATGTTACTCTAATAGAAAAGATCAAACCTGACTCCATAGTAGATCTGTTCTTTTGTCTTTAACCCTGTGCCCTGTCTTCTAGGCTCAGTCTTGCTGGCTCTGAACCTTTTGTAAAACAATGTTGCCTTTAGCCACTCTGGTAAATGAAAGAGCTTGTTCTCAAGGCTCTGACCTTTAAGCATATTAACACTTTTGCACTGATATAAAGACAATAAGTTGCCGAATAGAAAATAACTTGTTTTGCTAGAGATTTTGCAGGGGCACTATGGCCTGACCCACATGGACAGCTATAGACCAAAAAAATGGTAGACTAAGTCCTGCAGAACCATCTTCCCCATGTCAGACTTCAGGTTCCTTTTCTATTGAAAAGGGGAGGGGCTGTGGTTCGTTGCTGCAAACTTCTTGGTGTAGGATTTCTTTGTTCTTGGAATCCTTTGCAGTGGTCCACGTGGGTCGGATCATGGTATCCCTGTAAAACCTCGAAGAAAGCAAAGGTTATGTTCTATCCTGCAACTTGTTATCTTTATAGGAGGGCAAAAGTGTTAATATCCTTAAAGGTCAGAGCCTTGAGACTAGGCTCTCATGCATATTTCAGGCTAAAGGCAACATTGTTTTACAAAAGGTGCAGAGCTAGCAAGAATAAGCCTAGATAACAGAAGACAGGTTTAAAGGAAAAGGAACAGATCTAATATGGATTCAGATCTGTTCTTTTCTATTACAGTGCCTTTTGGTGAGAGGTAAGAGGATGTTTACAGGTGGGTCCTCCTCTGCCCCAGGCTGGGGTTCAGGCAGGAGTCCTTCCAGGTTCACCATGAATGTGGACTTGATCTCCTGCAGAGAAAGTAACAATTATTGGTGATTAAAATTGCAGTCAAAGTCCCTTCAATTGCCTGTAAACCATACCATGGCAAGGGACATCTCATAGGCCAGTCAACAGTCAGTCTCCCCTGATGCAAGGGACCAGCAACATGGCGGGTTCCAAGGTGGCCTGGCCAGCGAAGCTGCCTGCTTTGTTCTCCAGCCTTGGCTTCCTAACATGAACACTTTAAAAGCTCCCATCCCTCTTCCCTTTGCCCAGTGTGAATGAACAAGGTCCCTGCACCCACATGGGCTGAGCCCACGCCATGCACACAGCCCTGTGCACACAGCCAACTGCCTGCTCTCCATCTCTGGGCTTAGCTGCACCCTCCAAACTCCCCAATCCCTGCAGGTCCGCATTCCCAGTGCTTCTGCCCTAGGGGTCTGGATCACCATCAGGACCATCAACCACCCCAGGTCCACAGGCCAGTTGCGGGCAGCCAGAGATCACCCTGACACTCAGACTCAGATGAGGCACAGCGTGCAGGGTTCAGGACACCAGGGCGGGAATTGCATCTGCCTCCAGCTCGGCTCGCCTCACCCTGTAGCCTCAGACACTAGCTTTGCAGGTGCACACTAGGCCAGAACCCTCGCTGGTGGCAGTCACCATGGGGACTGGAGTCCGGACTACCAAACCCCAACCACGGGGTGAGTGGTGAGAGAGTCATCTCCAGGTAGGGGTGCACTAGGAGTGAGGGGGGAACCTGCGTTGAAGGGGGTACAGGCTGAGAGGTGACGGGCCGCTCAGAAGGAGCTGACCCAGTTGAGGCTTGAGGGGGAACACTTCGGGATGTTGGAGGTCCTGTGGTGAGGCATGAGTCGTGAAGTTGGGGTGTAGGGGCCATAAGTTAGGACCTAGCAGGATGGAGTATGTGGCAGGGACCTCGGTGTGAGGAGAAGGAGCCCTATCTTCGGGGTCTGGTGGGAGACTGGGCCTTTCCATGGTGGGAGGATAGTATCCGGAAGGGAGAGGCTAGCAAGGGGAGTGGAGCCGGGGGTGTGGCCCGGCCCAGGGCGGTCGTGGCTTTGAGTGCCAGGACCCCATTGGTGGCGGTATGGGGGCACTGGGGATGGAGATCTGGGGAATGGCGGGCAGCGGTGTGGCGGGAAGGAGGGTAGGCCCGCAGGACAGTGGGCCTGCAGAAGGGTGGGGTCCCAGCCCACCGCCCCACCGCAGGCCTCCACCCAGGTCCTCCTGTACCCAGGCGCCACTTCCGGTACAGCAGGAGCCCCAGCCGAAAGTCCCCTATGCCGGGGGGTTGGGGAGGGCGCGCATGCGCAAACGCACAGACGCGCGGACAGCGGAACCCGCGCAGAACGTGTGGCAGCCAGGTGGGAGCCAGGTGTTCCTGGAGCAGCTCCCTGAAAAGGAGCGCGGCCTGGAGTCTGGGCCGACGCTTACAGTCTCCTCCGCTGCCGCCGCCTGGGAGGTGAAGGCGCGCTGGATGGGACACGGAGGCGGCGAGTGCGGTCTGAGTTGCGCAGTTGGGGAGGTGCGTGGGTAGGGGTGCTTAGTTGAGTCCCGGGCCACGGGGCCCATTAGGACCCTGAGGAGGGTCTGAGGTCGCCGCCTGGTTCGTGGTGCTGTCCCCTCTCCTTAGTAGTCCCTGAACCCCGCGTCTGCCCTGACTCTTATTCCCGGGTTTGGGAAAGCGGGTGTGGCCCCGGAACATCTCCAACCAGCCCTCAGACCATGGCCTGCTCCCTGGAGTCTGGTGCGGTGCAGTCAGTGGGCGGCGGCTGAGAGGAGGGGTGCCTGTCCTCAGGGGGAGCAGGTGGACTTGCTCCCATCTCCTCCAGGGCCTGTTCCCGGGGTGGCCTCTGTTGCCCCGGGTTCGGAGACACATATTCATGCAGCCCGCTCCTGGGAGGAGGGTGCAGTGCTGTCTAGAGCAGCGTCAACAGCGGGCAAGGACTTGTGGAGGACCGGGCTCTAGCCCAGGGTAACTCATTCTCCTTTCTTCTCTTGCTTCCTCAGGTGGTGGCAGTAGCGGCTTTTCCAGTATAGGTTATTACCAGATATTGAATGTAAGTTTCTGTGCTATAGAGAAGAAACTTTTTTTAAATCTATTTTCATATATAGTGGCTAACATTTGTAAGTCTCAAACTCCCAAATTTATCCCTTCCCACCCCCTTTCCCTGGTAACCATGAGATTGTTAACTATGTGTACGAGTCTGTTTCTGTATTGTAGATGAATTCATAGTGACCTTGTTTCTTTCTTCTTTTTCTTTAAGATTCCACATGATATCATGTGGAGTGATATCATGTGGTATTTTTCTTTCCCCTTTTGGTTTGCTTCACTTAGAATGATATTCTCTGGGTCCATCCACCTTGCTGCAAATAGCATTATTTCATCCTTTTTAATGGCAGAGTAGTATTCCAATGCATAAATATACCACAATTTCTTTATCCTGTCATCTGTTGCTACATTATAGGATGCTTCTATGTCTTGCCTGTTGTATATAGTGGTGCTGTGAATATTAGGGTACAGGTCCCTTTTCGAATTGGAGTTCCCTCTGGATATATACCCAGAAGTGGGATTGCTGATTCATAGGGTAAGTCTATTTTTAGTTTTTTGAGGCATTTCCATACTGTTTTCCATAATGGCTATACCAAACTACATTTCCCAGTGACAGTGTAGGAGGCTTCCTTTTTCTCCACAACCTCTCCAGCATTTCTCATTCATGATGGCCATTCTGACTGGTGTGAGGTTATACCTCATTGTAGTGTTGATTTGCATTTCTCTGATAATGAGAAGTATTGAGCATTTTTTCATGTGCCCATTGGCCTTATGTCTTCATTGGAGAAATGCTTGTTTATATCTTCTGCCCATTTTTGGATTGGGTTGCTTGTTTTGTGTTATGAACTTGTGTGAGCTGTGTATATACTCAGGAAATTAGGCCTTTGTCAGTCGCATCATTGGCAGATATTTTCTCCCATCCCGTAGGTTGCCGTTTTGTTTGCTTAAGGATTCATTTGCTGTGCAAAAGCCTGTAAGTTCAGTTGGGTCCCGTTTGTTTATTTTTTGCTTTTATTTGCATTGCTTGAGTAGACTGCCCTAGGAGAACATTGCTGAGAAGTATGTGAGAGAATGGTTTGCTTATGTTTTCTTCTAAGAGGCTTGTAGTGTCTTGTCTTATATTTAAGTCTTTAAGCCATTTTGAATTTGTTTTTGTGTGTGGTGTGGGGGAGTGTCCTAACATCATTGATTTGCATGCAGCTGTCCAGTTTTCCCTGCACCATTTGCAGAAGAGACTGTCTTTACTGCAGTGTGTGTGCTTGCCTCCTGTGCTGAAGACTAATTTACTGTAGGTCTGTGTTTATTTCTGGCTCTGTGTTCTGTTCCATTGATCTATATGTCTGGTTTCATGCCAGTACCACACTGTTTTGATTATTGTATCTCTGTAGGTTCATCTGAAGTTGTGGAAGGTCATTCCTCCTGCTTTATTCTTTTTCTTCAATATTGATTTGGCAATTTTGGGTCTTTATGAGTCCATAGGAATTTTAGGATTATTTGTTCTAGTTCTGTGAAAAATGTCCTGGGTAACTTGATAGGGATTGCATTAAATCCGTCGATTGCCTTGAACAGTACGGCCATTTTAACAATATTGATTCTTCCAATCCAAGAGCATAGTATTTCTTTCCATTTCTTTAAGTCATCTTTAATTTCTTTAATCAGTATTTTGTAGTTCTCCATGTATAAGTCTTTCACCTGCTTGGTCAGATTTATTCATAAGTATTTTATCATTTATTGGTTGTGATTTTAAAGGGGATTGTTTCTTTACTTACTTTTCTTACTATTTCATCGTTAGAGTAAAAAATGCAACTGATTTTTGCATGTTAATGTTGTATCCTGCCACCTTGCTACATGTTTTTGTAGTTCTTCTCTGTCCTTCTTTCATACTCTTCCCTTATGGGTAGTTGATTTTCTTTATTGTTACATTTGTGCTTCTCACTTGTTTTTGCATATCTAATGTAGGTTTTTGATTTATGGACACCATGAGGTTCATATAAGTTGCTTTGTTACAATATCTGATTGTTTTAAAGTGATTGTCATTTAAGGTAATATAAGTTCAAAAAAGATCTCCTCTTTTACTCCTTCTCCACTCCTTTTTTGATTGTATTGTTTACATCTTCATATGCATCCTATAAGTGTTTATTGTAAGTATAGTTTTTACAAATTTTGTCTTTTAGTGTTTGTAGTAGCTTGTTTAAGTGTTTGATTCACAGCCATTGCTCCATTTTTGCCTTTAAAGTGGGATTTCCCCCTTCACATAAGTTCTTACTTCTTGTTCTTTTTCACATAATGAAACCTTTTTAATACTTCTTGTAACGTCAGTTTAGGAATGATGAACTCTTAGTTTTTGCTCATCTGAGATGCTTTTTAATTCTCTTTCAATTCTGATTAATAACTTTGCTGAGTAGGTGGCCTAGATTCCAGGTTTTTTCCTTTGAGTACTTTAAATATATCATGGCTGTTCCTTCTGGCCTGCAGTGACTCTGCTGAAAGCCAGCTGATAGGCTTCCACTATTTGCCTCTCCTCATGACTACAGTGAAACCACAACTGACTGCTAAACAAGCATCAAAAAAAAAAAAAGACTGGATCCTAGCAAAAGAAGATCTTCAGTGGAAACACAGAGACGGAACCACAGCAGGATGGTAGGAGGGGCATTCTCATGATATAGGTGGACCCCATACCCCTCACTGTGGGCAACTCACAAGGTGAGGAATAAGTCACAATGAACCTTCAACAGGAGTGGGAATTATAAGCCCAGCATCAGGCTCCCCAGCCTAGGGTTCTGGCATTGGGAGGAGTAGGGGGCCCCAGGACAACTGTTTTATTTTTTTTAATATTCTTTTTATTTTATTTTTTTGTTGAGTTATACTCAGTTTACAATGTTGTGTCAATTTCAATGTAGAGCACAATTTTTAAATCATATGCTTATTCATTGTCACATCCTTTTCCACCATGACCTACCACAAGATCTTATATATATTTCCATATGGTATGCAGTATAAACTTATTTATCTATTCTATATATACCTGTCAGTATGTACAAAATTTGAACTCCCAGTCTGTCCCTTCCCACCCTCCTCTCCCTGGCAATGACAAGTTTGCTATTCTATGTCTGTGAGTCTGTTTCTGTTTTACATTTAAGTTTATTTGTTTTTTGTTTTTTTAAGATTCCACATATGAGCAACATATGGTATTTTTCTTTCTCCTTTTGGCTTACTTCATTTAGAATGACATTATCCAGGGACATCCATGTTGCTGCAAATGGCATTATATTGTCATTTTCATGTCTGAATAGTACTCCATTGCATAGGTATATTACATCTTCTTTGTCCTGTCATCTTTCTATGGACATTTATGCTGTTTCCATGTCTTGGCTATTGTAAAGAGTGCTGCTGTGAACATTGGGGTGCAGGTGTCTTTTTGATGTCAGGTTCCTTATGGATATATACCCAAGAATGGGATTCCTGGGTCATATGGTAAGTCAGTTCCTAGTCTTTGAGAAATCTCCATACTGTTTTCCACAGTGGCTGCACCAAACTGTATTCCCACCAGCAGTGTAAGAGGGTTCCTTTTTCTCCACAGCCTCTCCAGCATTTGTCATTTGTGGACTTTTGAATGATAGCCATACTCACTGGTGTGAGGTGATACCTCACTGCAGTTTTGATTTGCAAATCTCTGATAATTAGTGATATTGAGCATTTTTTCATGTGACTATTGATCATTTGTATTTCTTCTTTGGAGAATTGCTTGTTTAGGTCTTCTGCCCATTTTTGGATGGGATTGTTTGTTTTTTTCATATTAAGTCGTATGAGCTGCTTATATGTTCTGGAGATCAAGTCTTTGTCAGTTTCATCTTTTGCAAAACTTTTCTCCCATTCTGTAGGTTGTTGTTTTGTTTTGCTTATGGTTTCCGTTGCTGTGCAAGAGCTTGTAAGTTTACTTAGGTCCCATTTGTTTATTCTTGTTTTATTTCTATTGCTTGGGTAGACTGCCCTAGGAGAACATTTTGAGATGTATGAGAGATAATGCTTTGCCTAGGTTTTCTTCTAGGAGGTTTACTGTATCTTGTCTTATGTTTAAGTCTTTGATCCATTTTGAGTTTATTTTTGTGTATGGTGTAAGGGAGTGTTCTAGCTTCAGTGATTTACATGCTGCTGTCCAGTTTTCCCAACACCATTTGCTGAAGAGCCTGTCTTTGTTTCATTATATGTTCTTGCCTCCTTTGTCAAAGATTAGTTAATGAAAAGTTTGTGGGTTCATTTCTGGGCTCTCTATTCTGTTCCATTGGTTCATATGTCTGTTTTGTTTTTTTGTACCAATATCATGCTATTTTGATTACTGTAACTTTATAGTATTGTCTGAAATCTGGGAGGGTTATTTCTCCAGCTTCTTTCTTTTTCTTCAGTAATGCTTTGTCAATTCTAGGTCTTTTGTGCTTCCATATAAATTTTATTATGATTTGTTGTAGTTCTGTGAAATATGTCCTGGGTAATTTGATAGGGATTGCATTAAATCTGTAGATTGCTTTGAGCAGGGTGACCATTTTAACAATATTGATTCTTCTACTCCACGAGCATGGGACATTTTTTCCATTTTTTTAAGTCTTCTTTAATTTCCTTAATCAGTGTTTGTATAGTTTTTCATATATAAGTCTTTCACTTCCTTAGTTAGATTTACTCCTGATAGTTTATTACTTTGGGTGCCATTTTAAAGGGAATTGTTTCTTTACTTTCTTTTTCTGTTGATTCACCATTAGTGTAAAGAAATGCAACTGATTTTTGAATGTTAATTTTGTAACCTGCTACCTTGCTGAATTCTTCGATTATTTCTAGTAGTTTTTGTGTGGACCTTTTAGGGTTTTCTATATGTGGTATCATGTCATATGCGTATAGTGACACTTTTACCTCTTCTTTTCCAATCTGGGTCCCTTTTATTTCTCTCTCTTGCCTGATTGCTGTGGCTAGGACTTCCAAGACTATATTGAATAGGAGTGGTGATAGTGGCCAGCCTTGTCTTGTCCCAGATTTTAGTGGGAAGATTTTGAGCTCTTCACCGTTGAGTACTATGGTGGCTGTAGCTTTTATTATGTTGAGATATGTTCCCTCTATACCCACAATGGTGAGAGTTTTTATCATAAATAGGTGTTGAATTTTATCAAAAGCTTTTTCTGCATCTATTGAGAAGATCATTTTTTTTTTCCTTTCTTTTGTTGATGTGAGTATTACATTGATTGATTTGCGTATGCTGAACCATCCTTGTGTCCCTGGGATGAACCCCACTTGATCATGATGTGTACTCTTTTTAATGTGCTGTTGGATTCTATTTGCTAGTATTTTGGTATGGATTTTTGCATCTATGTTAATCAGTGATAATGGTCTGTAATTCTATTTTTTTTGGTGGTGGCATTTCCTGGTTTTGGTATCAGGGTGATGGTGGCTTTATAGAATGAGTTTGGGAATACTCCCTCTTGTTCAGTCTTCTGAAAGAGTTTGAGAATGACTGGTATTAGTTCCTCTTTGTATGTGTGGTAGAATTCCATTGTGAAGCTGTCCGGTCCTGGACATTTATTTATAGGGAGGTTTTTTATTGCTAATTCAATTTCATTTCTAGTGATCGGTTTGTTCAAGTGGTTAGTCTCTTTTGATTCAATCTTGGTGGGCTGTATGTTTCCAGAAACTTGTCCATCTCCTGTAGGTTATCCATTTTGGTTCCATACAGTTTTTCATAATATTCTCATATGATACTCTGTATTTCCATGTTTATTGGTTGTAATTTCTCCATTTTCCTTTCTTATTTTGATTATTTGTGCTCTCTCTTTTTTCTTCTTTGTGAGTTTGGCCAGAGGTTTGTCGATTTTATTTACTCTTTCAAGAAACCAGCCTTTGGTTTGATTGATTTTTTTTCTATTTTTTAATCTCTATTTTATTTATTTCCTCCCTGAGTTTTATTATTTCCTTCCTTCTGCTGACTTTTGGGTGTTTTTGGTCTTTTTTTTCTAGTTCTTTTAGCAGGTGGATTATACTGTTTATTTGAGGTTGTTCTTCTGTTTTGAGGAAGGCCTATATTGCTGTAAATTTCCCTCTTAGCATTGACATTGCTGCATCCCATAAGTTTTGTGTGGTTGTGTTTTCATTTTCATTTGTCTCAAGGTATTTTTTAATTTCAACTTTGATTTCATCATTGACCCATTGGTTTTTTAATAGCATGTTGTTTAATTTCCATGCTTTCCTTTTTTCTTCTTTGTTTCTCTGTAGTTGATTTATAGTTTCATGGCATTGTGGTCAGTAAAGATGCTTGAGATAATTTCTATCTTCTTAAAATTGTTGAGGCTTCTTTTGTGCCCAAGTACATGATGAATCCTAGAAAATGTTCCATGTGAACTTGAAAAGAATGTATATCCTATTTTTGGGGAGTGCAATGCTCTGAAAATACCCACCAAATCTAATTTTTCTATTGTATCATTTAATTTCTCTGTTGCCTTCTTTATTTTCTGTCTGGAAGATCTGTATAGTGATGTTAATGTGGTGTTAAAATATTCCAACAATGATTGTATTCCCATCAATTTCCTCCTTTATCTCTGTTAGTAGTTGTTTTACGTACTTAGGTACTCCTATGTTGGGTGCGTATATATTAATGATTGTAATATCCTCATCTTGTATTACTCCTTTAATCATTATAATATGTCCTTTTTATCTTTCTTTATGGCCTTTGTTTTAAAGTCTATTTTGTCTGAAATTAGTACTGCAACACCTGCTTTTATTGGCTTTTCCATTTGCATGGAATATCCTTTCCATCCTTTCACTCTCAATCTATATGTGTCCTTCTCCCAAAAGTGTGTCTCTTATATGCAGCATTTTGAAGTTTCTTGCTTTATTATCCAGTCTGCCACTCTACGTCTTTTGACTGGAGCATTTAGTCCATTAACATTTTCAGTAATTAATGATAGATGAGTATTTATTGCCATTTTCAACTTATTTTTGCATTTGATTTGGTATTTTCTCTTTGTTCCTTTCTTCTTCCTTTTGTGATTTGGTAAGTTTCCTGTGTATTATCTTGGATTTCGTTTAGTTTGTTTGACTCACTTTTAAGCTTTTGGCTTGTGGTTATCCTTTTTTGTAAGTCTATTAACCTATTACTGTAAATGTTTGTACTAAACAGATAGTAATATTAGCTCAAACCCATCCTACCGAGAACACATTTTTTTTTAAAGAAGAAAGAAAAACAAAATACTGTATGTTTTCTTGCTTCCCTCTCCCACTCTTAATGATTTAGATGTCTTCTTTTTCAATTTTGTATTTATTCTATTTGTAGTTCATGACAGTCATCTCCTTTCCAGTTCTGAGTTTCTCATTTTTGTAGCATCCTGCTTCTTTTCTATTTAGAGTAGACCTGTCAATATTTCTTTTAGCATGGGTTTAGTGTTGTTAAACTCTTAGTTTTTGCTCGTCTGTGAAGTTCTTTATCTCTCCTTCTATTCCAAAGGATAGCCTTGCTGGATAGAGTATCCTAGGCTGCATATTTTTTCATTCAGTACTTTGAATATATCTTGCCACTCCCTTCTGGCCTGTAGTGTTTGTGTAGAGAAATCAGCTGAGAGCCTTATGGGGGTTCCCTTATAACTCACTTTTGTTTTTTCTCTTGCTGCCTTTAGGATCATTTCTTTATCCTTGACTCTGGCCATCTTGATTAGGATGTGTCTTGGTGTGAGTCTGGTTGGGTTCTTCCTGTTTGGGACCCTCTGAGCCTCCTGTACTTGATATCTGATTCCTTCTTTAGGTTTGGGAAGTTTTCAGTCATGATTTCTTCAAATACCTTTTCCATCCCATTTGTTCTTCCTTTCCCTTCTGGAAACTCTGTTATGCATAGATTAGTATGCTTTGTATTATCCCATATGTCCCTTTATTGTTTTCATTGTTTTTTATTTGTTTTTCTCTCAGCTGTTCTGATTGGGTGGTTTCTGTTGTCCTGTCTTCTAGGTCACTTATTCATTCCTCTGCATTATCTAGCCTGCTATGTACAGCTTTTAGATCACTTCTCATTTCAGCCAATGAGCTTACCAATTCTACTTGGTTCTTCTTTATAGCTTCTATTTCATTTTTGACATATTTTATATCTCTAAACACTATCTCTTTTAGTTCCTTCAGTACTTTGATCACTCCTTTTTTGAAATCTTGATCTAGTAGGCCATCAATGTCTATTTCCTTGATTGTGCTTTCAGGGGATTTCTCTTGCTCTTTTAATTGGGAGTGGTTCCTCTTCTTCTTCATATTGCTCATATCTCTCTGGCACTGTGACTTAAGGATTATCAGTTGTCTATTGTGGTACTTAAGGAGTGTATTTATTTATCTACCTAAAGCCTATGCAGGAATAAAACAGATTTTTTCACTTCTTTGTCTTTCGAAGAAGGTGATGTTCTGTCTGTGTTCAGCAGGTGTTCTGGTTGGCTGAGTGGGTCCGTAGATGTGAGTTTTGGTGTATTTGTTGGAGAGAGTGAGCTACGAGCATTCTTCCACTCCTCCATCTTGCTTCTAAACTCCAATATCATGGGTCTTTATAGTGAGAGGTATTACAGTGTTGAAAGCAGGGCTTGGTTCAGTTAAAAATGAGCTGAGGGCATTAAGGATGAGACATCCTCCATCTTCTCCCTTCCTAGGGTGAAACATATGACCATCAACTTTATAAAGATAGTCACAGTCCCAAACTAGTCCAGCTCAACTAGTGTATGTTAACAGGAGCAGCACCACCAGAGGCACTGGAGACCCAAGAATATTGCAGTCTTAAAGATCTCTTGAAAAATTTTTGTTCAGTTTTGGTTTTTTGTTTTTCTTAAATTGTGGGGCATACTACTAGTATAGAGGGAAAAATAGTTGTCAGGAAATGTTTTTTTCATATAAGAGTTTCATTGCAGTTTTGTTCACACACCATGAAGTCCACTCATTTAAATGGCACAATTTGGTGGCTTTTAGCATATTCACAGTGGTGCAACCATCATTATTCCAGAATGTTTTCATTGCTTCAAAAAGAGCTGTGGAAATGAATGACCCATCCAACCCTCCCCAGTTCTAAAGAAGTTTCATGGCTGTTCCTGAGCATAAATTAACTTGTTATATTCCATGAAAAAATCTGGGGGGAATTCTAATCAGAATTGCATTGAATCTATATATTAGAATGGGGAGAATTAATGTCTTTATGACATAAACTTTTTCTATCCATAAGTATATCTGGGACCCTATCTTTTTATCTCTGTAGAGCGTGGCCTTATTAATTGTTGGGTCTGTGAATGATGAAATTATATACATCATTAGTTGTGACTGTAGCCTTTAACAGAAGAGAAAACTAACCTCAGCGAAACCAAGTGTCTCCCTGATGGTCAGAAAGAGTGACAGCCAGTGCTGGAGTGATCCAGTGGACTTGGTGCTTGCAACCAGTGTTCTCTACTCCTACAGCTAAGGAGATTACAGAGTTCTTTTAATTTTTTTAATGGTGTTGCTTTTATTTTTATTTATTTATTTCTTAAATTCTTATTTTTTATTGAAGTGTAGTCAATTTACAATGTTAGTTTCAGGAGTACAGCAGTGATTCAGTTATATTTATGCATATGTACACATATAATTTTCAGAGTGTTTTTAGTACAACTCATTACAAGAAATTGAATATAGCTTCCTGTGTTATACAGTAGGTCCTTGTCATTTATTTATTTTATATATAGTTATGTGTATCTGTTAATCCTAAACTCCTAATCTGTCCCTCCCCCCTTTCCCACCTGCTGACCATAGTTTGCTATGTCCATGAGTATTTCTAGCAGCATCCTTTTTGCTAGTAATATATGCTGATTGGCTGCCTTCACTTTCATTAATTCCATCTTATCTGTAGGTGTTTTTCTTCTGGTGCGCCTGCATGTGGTTTGCACACGTGTTCATAGAGATCTGTATTTGGGAGAACTCCAGGCCTCGTGTAGTGCCTGGCACGGAGCTCCCGCTGAGCTCATGCTTGAAATGGGAAAAAAACATAGTAAAGGTTGGAATTTCCAGTACAATTTAGACTTCTGGGTTTCTGTAACCTATGTTTAGCCCACCTTAATGTTGGTTGCACCTGTAGTGGATCATTTGATGGAACTTCATGGTATGGTGGTGTAGAGACAGGGCTTTATATACTTTTTCTTCTACCTTTTTTCTGACACTCATTCTCCTGGGCCTCCCAGATCCTCCCCCAGCAGCACTCAGGGCTGGCTTTGTGCTGCACTGAGGCAATATTTGTTAATAAGTCCCTTTCCTCATCTCTTCTGAGACTCCATTTCCTTCTCTGCACAGTGAGAGCTTGGACTAGATAAGTGCTTTTCAGTTTCTTTTAAACGCATGTCTCCTTTCGAGAAACCGAGAACTCAAATCTCTCCTCCCACCCTAACTCTTCAGATTTTAATACGTCCTCCAAGTGTTGACACGGCTCTTTGTGGAAAGTTGATGTGATTTTGCTTCTTCCCAAGTGGTGGAGAAAAGACTTCAGAGATTTATTGCAGGGAGGGGGCAGGAGGGGTGAAGTATGTCAAACTTTTTGGTATAAGCGCTGGAGCAGGGGCTTTGGTTTAAATACAGCCTGTGACGTGGCCTATCTCTAATTTTGCACAATGTGATAAACCTCTCTTTTCCTCCGTTTCTTCATGTGTCAATTTGGAATGTTATTATTTTAGGGTTTTCATGAAACAATATACACATAAGTCATTAGTTTCTCAGTAGAAACATGACCTGTTAGGGAGTCAGGGATTCCTTAAAAAAAAAAAGAAAAAAAAAACCTTGTCCATAGCATGCTGTCGATGTGTATTTTGAAGTTCCTGGAGGGTGAGGGTTGAGTCTAAAGTCCATCATGGGACAGGTGGCCCCTGGGTCTATGTGCCCCAGATTGCCCCCTCCTCCCCAGTCCTCTTCCTCTCAGTCCAGGATGAAGTTCCTGCCATTAAAATTACACAGAGTTCTTGTAGATATGGCTTTTAATTTTATTGTTTCACTGGGGAGGGCTGCTGTCATGATTTCCGTGGTCAGGTTTTGGTGACCTGAAGTCTATGCAATTGGGGGTTCCTATTTAAGAAAAAGAAAACAAAGCTACAAATACAAAATTAGACCTAGGGTGGTGGCAGGGGCTTTTGGAAGTGCGGACGATTAGCTTTGTTAGCTTCAGGTGCAGTGGCTTCTGGCCATGAGGACCCATCCTTGTGCTCTGGAGTTGGAGAGACCAGTAGGTTCAGTGAGAATGTTAACTGAGTGTATCTTATGGGCTGGGCATTGTCCTATTTGTACTGTGTGTTCCTTATTTAAGAGAGTGAGCTCATTTAATCTCAGTAGCCTCTTTAAAAAATTAGACTTTTTATTTTGAGATGTAATGAAGATTCCCATGCAGTTGTAAGAGCTGATACGGAGACAGTCTATGTACTCTTTGCCCAATTTTCCTTAATGTTTCCATCTTGCAAGGTTGGGGTATAATTCGTTATTGACTCACTAACCCTTTGAGGTTTGTGTTATTACCCTCATTTCAATTCGTGATTAAACTGGGGTTTAGAGAAGCACATAGACCTGCCCAGGTCACCCACATGTTTAGTGTAGAGTCGGGTGGGACATGGGCTTGTGATTTCCAGACAGTACCATTATGATTGTGGAAGGGAGCAGCATTCACTTTCTTGTTTATTCATTCATTCAACAAACATTTATTGAGTACTTTCTGTGGGTCAGATGCTTTCATATGGTTATCTAATTCTTCAGCAGTACTGAGAATCAGCTAATGTTTTCTTTTTTCATCTGTGAAAATTAATTCTCAGAGGTCATAAAACCTCCCAAAGGAAATACAGCTCATAAAGGAGGGATTAGTAAATTTGTACAGTCCCCCCTTTTTATGCAGGTGGTAAACTAGGCATTTTGCATTTGCAATCTGCCTTGATCTAGATATATTCTTGTAAGGCAAGGTTTGTTTTTTGTTTTGTTTGGTTTTGTTTTGTTTTGTTTTGTTTTGTTTTGTTTTGTTTTTAATTGAAGTATAGTCAAGTTTACAATATTGTGTTAATTGCAATGTTTTATCTTTTTAATTTTTAATTAATTTTATGGGGTAATTAAGTTTATTTTTTGTTTCATTTTTTTAATGGAGATATTTTAGATTGAACCCAGGACCTCGTGCTTGCTAAGTATGTGCTCTACCACTGAACTGTTCCCTCCTCTCCAGGGCGAGTTTTCTTATCCATTATTTTGAAGCTTAGGAGTTCAAGTAAGTTGGAGTTGAAATCCAGGTATTTCGATCCCACTGTGGTTCTTTTCTTTATATTCTGCTGAGGGGTGTGGAAGCAGTTCCTTTGTTCATTCATTTATTCAGCATTTTTGAGCATCAGGGCCTGGCTAGATGTTGGAAACAGAAAACAAGAAATGACCCTTTTCTGCAGGGGCTGGAAGCCTAGACCAAGAGCAGAATAATGTGATCCTAGCTATGGTAGCCATGTGCAGACTCTGAGGACAGACTGTACCCCCAGGTTTGCTTGGGCTTCCCTTGCCTTCTGGCTGGTACACACAAGTCACTGCATCCCAGAGGGGCCTGCAGCCCACAGTACAGCATGTACCTCAGTCTCCTCTCCCCTCTTGGCAGGGCCTGCAACATGAGCATTGCTGACTACGTGCAGTGTGCTGAGGACCACCAGACTCTCCCCATGGTGGTCCAGCACGTGGGGATTATCTTGGAGGAGAATCTCTTATGTATCTATAAACAGATATCCTCAGTTAGCCAGGTCAGGCTGTGCGGCTTCCAGCAGTCATTCTGTATCCGCTACAGGTACCACTACCCACACAAGAACGAGTAGGGAGACTTCCAGACCACCAAAGGGTCATGGGCCTCGTCACCATCACTGACCGCTTGGCCAAGGACTGGCTGCAGATCGAGGAGCTACCTGTGCAGAGGAGCTGTGTGGCAACACGCAGGGCGATTCGTGGCTCTTCGTCTTTGTGCTGAAGGGCGAGCTCGCCGAGCAGCTGCGCACTGATGTGGCCTTGTACCCCAGCTACGAGGACTGTGGGACGGTGGAGAAGAGGATCAAGGACTTCATCGAGTCTCTCTTCATCGTGCTCGAGTCCGAGCACCTGGACAGGGCCGCCAACAATTTTGGGGACAAGATCCCCCTCCTCTGCATCCCATTTGAGAAGAGGGACTTGGTGGGACTGGACACAGACAGCAGGTAAGCCTACGTGGAGTCCCGGCCGCCCTGGCTGTGTGCCTGGGTTGCTTCCCTACGTCCAGAAAGGGATCAGCAAGAAGGGGAGCCGTCTTGCAGCCAAGGGGGGAGGGAGATGCAGCCTGACGGTTTTCAGTTTTAAAAATGAATTCATCTTTAGTTCAGAGAGATCCATTTAGGGTTAGTTTGGATACTTACTCCCCCTTTCCAACCAAGACCCCTGGTGGGACCCCTGGAGTTGCTGTCCAATAGGGTAGCCACAGCCAAAGAGGCTGGGAGTGCTGGGGAGGAGGCTGGTCTAAGCTGAGACGTGCAGAAGGTCAAATGGACATCAGACACTGAGAATTGTCTAGAAAAAAGTATGTAAGCTATCTTGATAATTTCTATATTTACTACAAGTCAAAATGATAGTATAATACATATTACATTAAATTAGATCTATTCTTAGAATCACTTTAAAGTATTTGTTTTTCTGCTTTTTTAAATGTGACAACTGGAAAACTTTCTTTGTGTGACTCTCGCTGTATTCCCGTTGTCCTGGGACAGTCTCGTCCATTTGATGTATAGGTGAGGGGCTGAATCCCCAGACACAGCAGATCGAGGCACTAGCTGAGCTGGGGGTGGAGCCCGTGTCTCCTGCCTCCCAGGCTGTTCTTCCTGCCTGACAGCCACCATGCCAGGTTAGGACATCAGAAACACCACCAGGGATTTCCAAAGGAGCTCCTTACGCAGGGGAAGGCGTGTCACGGTGTATGGGACGGAGTATGGGAAAATTCGTCCTCACTTTGTCCCTGTGATTAGGCCAGTAGCCCCACTTTGCCCCAGAATTGCAGACGAGCTCTTCTGGGTCATCTGCCCCCCTCCGCCACCCTCTGCTCTGCTTCCCTGTGTGGCCATCGTGCCGTCCCTCGGGCAGAAGAGGGCGAGATGCCTTTGCTAAGAGATGGTCCCCCTTTGCTGGGGAGAGCGAGGGAAGCTGTGTCCCCTGGCCTCGGGCCTTGGGCCCTGAGTCTGCTCTCCCCGCCCTGGAGAGCACACAAGGCAGTCTCATAGGTGACGATTGGTGGTCCTGGCACATGCTACCGGGCCCGCTGTGGAGTCGAGGCTCCGTAACTCTTGGAATTATCTAAGGTCAGACCATACTTTCTGGGTTTTGGTAAGTTAGAGAAGACACCAGAGAACTTACAAAAAGAAAGTTCCGGCCAGCCCTGCGAGTGAAAGTCACAGGGGACCCGAGTCCCACCTGCATGTGGTGCCTGGCGGGCTCTGGATGAATTTTTAGTTCCTCCCCGGACTTGCCTCTATGGCTTAAGGAAATTGCGTGACATGTTGTGGCCATGATGTGTACTTGTCCTCGCAGGGCTCTGTGATCTACACACCTAAGCCCCCTTCTGTTCCTTGGAGATGAGGTGTCACGTTTAGGGTCCTGGGCACTGCTGAGGGCACAGCTGCCAGCACCAGGCCACTACCAGGCTGGCTCTGTCCACCTCACCTGTCACCTCCTTCTGAGCCCCCAGGAGTTAGGCAAGAGAGGTACATCGGTGATGCACTAAGGTGGGGCTGCACGTGTGCACAGCACTGCAGCGTCAGCAGGACCATCTTCTCCCTCTGGACAGACTGGTGGGTGAGCGGTGGAAGCCTGGAGCCCTGCTCCAGCCCCCTGGCCAGTGCCTCCTCTTTTGTCATAGGAGGCACTGGTGACATTTTTGCTCAGTAACTGCTTGGCTATGAGTCTGCGTACCCACAGGAGATTGCCAGCTTGCTTTGCCTTTTGAAGTCTGTCCTCGGGATTTGGCAGAGGAGGGTTTCAGGACAGTGTGCTTAGTGCATAGTGATTGACACTGTCACCATTGTTTACCCAGAACCTCGTCTACCAGGCACAGCTCTGGGCATCAAAATACAGCAGCGCAATAAACCTCCCTCCTGTAGGATCTGTCTGTTCTGGTACCAGAAGCGCTCGGCCAGCATCTGAATGTCAGTGAGATAAAGCAGCCAGTGAGCTCCGGTCAAACACGTTCTCCTCCCATCACTTTTACTCCATTGTTGCTTTTATTCCATAGTCACCCAACTTTTAAAACAATGCTTTGCTGCAAGAGCAGAGCCTAATTCTCTCCTGCTACTCTTGGTGGGAGTGAGTAAAACTGTCCAGCCTGAAATGCGACCAAGTTTTGAAGATCAAAAGCTGTCTAGGCACATGTAGGTGGAGTTTTGGTTTGGGGCGCTGACGACTTTGGGGTCCCCACGGCAGTGTCGCTCCCCTCAGGCCCCTGGCTTCCCCGGAACAGGAGGTGACGGTGGGTCTCACTGTCCCCGCGTCTCCGGCCTCATCACACTCACGTAAATTCTTATATTCATGCTGTCAAAGTTATTTTGGTTGTTGTGTATTTCTAACTTTTGCTTGTTCCTCTTTTCCTTTTACTCTCGTACCAACCTGTGAGCATGCTGTTGGGTCTGAAAATGTGGGTTGTCCACACCCTGCATCGGAAATGCCTACATTTCACTTCGTGCTGCCTCCATCACTTTAAAAAGCAAAAACTTAACACCTGCCTTGATCCATTTATTATCCTAGTCATCTTATTACTTTCTAATGTTTTGGAATTTTTGTTTTGTTAACACATCATGCACTGGTGTTTGATACCTGTTAAAATCCTTGCTTGGAGGAGCCTGTTTGGTCCTCCTTATATTGGTGACAAATGAGCCATTATTAATTTTGCTTGTTTGTTTTGAGGAGGTGAGATGAGAATTGATTTAGGTGGCTTCGGAGGGAAGTTTTTCACCGGTATTTTCACTTGGAAAGTCAAAGTCTGCAGTACCTTGCTTGATTCTGTCTTTTACTCACACGCGGTTCCTGGCCGTCGCTGTGTAACGAACATGACGGCGCTTCCTGGCCGGCGGTCACTGGGGAGTACGTGGCCGGCTGGGGGGGGTTAGCAGCCCACAAGAGGCGCTGTTGGAGGAAGAGGTTTTCTTTTGCTTTTGTCTTCCCCATGCCATTTACTTTACTTTGTCCTCGTAAAAGGGCAAAAGTGGGTCTAAAATCCATCTCACTCTTTTGTTCTCTTTACGACGCTGGTTCCTCTATCAGGACAATGTGGCCTTCTGCTAAGTAGCTGGCTCACTTGGATCTGGTGGACACAGGGACCACTAACAGGGACAGTAGCTTCCTCTTGCTTCAGCCAGTGGGCATTCAGAGCCTGGTCTGTGGTTTGCTTAAGCAGCTGTGCAGGCCTCCCTGCATTAGCCTTTACTTTAAATCCATGTTGGCAGTAAATAGCTGACACTGTGTCTGTTGCAGCTGACGTCCACCACTGACGGCCGTGTCGTTAGTTTGCAGTAGTGAGACTCCAATACCCACGTCAGCAGTGAAGGAAGATTCTTTGACAGAACTAGGACCTTGCATTTTCACCCACACCCTGGTTCATCTCACCCAGGGGAAGGGTTTGGCCACCACCGTCATGCTGGTCATGAGACCTTGTTTCTCCTTTCATGCTCTGGTCCAAATGTGGACACTTCATCCTTCACTGACTTGGTCTCACTTAAGATAGACCAGACTTTCTGAAACAGTCCATCACATTCTGGGTCGGGAATAGAACGTAAGTAAGTGTCGCAAGTAGAAGGAGTCTAGGCTATCCGGGTTGGCAAATGCAGGCTGGGATCTGTGATGTCTGGGCTGTGCCCTGGACACAGGCCTTTCCCGTGGCTCCTGAAAGCCCAGGGATCAGAGTGAGAACAGCCTTGCCTGGGTTCCTCCATCCTCACCTGCTCACTGGCAAGTGTGTCTGCTAATTAGGAGCTCCCCCAGACCTCGGGCCCTTCAAAGCTCAGACTATGGGAGAACCTTGAGTCCCTTCTCCTGGGCCTCCTTTGTGAGAATCCAGTGCTTTCTGAGGTGACCGGCGGCAGGAGATGCCTCCCCCTCCAGGGAGCACCTTTGGAGGACTGTGACTCACTGCACCTTGCTGTGAGCTTGTGGGGTTCCGGCTGTGGGCCTTGCAGAACCAGACTTGAGATGGGCTTAGCGACAGAAATAACAGGACTGATTCCAGGACAGGGCTGGGAGGAGAGAACAGGGGATATTGAATGTGAGCTCAAACATCTATTTGGGTGCTGGGGCTGTTACTAAAATGGGGAGCCTGGGAGGTACCTGCCAGGAATCGAATTCCATAGTAAATGGAGGACATGAGGCATCTTTAAGATGCCATTTGTCATCCAAGTTAGGACTTCAAAGAGGCACTCGGGTCTATGAGCCTGGGGCTCAGGTGAAGGAGCAGGACTAGAGATACACGTTGGGAGTCGTCATTCTTAGCTGGTGTTCACAGCCGTGCAGGTGGATGAGCTCATCTCAAGAGGCACAGACTGAGGCTGAGGGAGGGCAGGGCTGTGCCTGGGTTGGAGGAAAGCCCAGACCATGCAGCTTTGGTGTGAAGGCAGCGGCGTTTGCGATTTTCAGAGCAATGCCATTTATCCTTAAGGGGCCGGGGGGTGGGCAGGGCCACCCAGGAAGAAATCTGAAGGGAGGGTCGTGGCCATGTGTGTGCATGTTAGGACGATGCAGTGGCTGCAGGGTCCGGGAGGAGAGACCCCTCAGAAGCTAGAGTTGGAGTGGGGAGTGGGAAGAAGGTAGTCACACTCACCTGTGAGGGAGGGAGGGAGTCCTAGGGAGTCACCACCCTACCGGACTCGCTTTCCCATGAACAAAAGGCAATCAGACAGAGAATCTGAGGTGAGAAGGAATGGGCGCTGGGAGAGGAGCCAACCTGGAGGATGGTGCTTGGAAAGTTCTGGAATAGTCTCCCTGCAAAATAGAGTTAAAAAAACTCAGACTCTTAAGAACATTGATGGTGACTGGGGAGGAGACAGTTCTTTTTCTGGACTCCAAAGGGTAAGGCATGTATCCGGGGATACACAGAAGAATCGGGCAGTCTGTTCCTGGGCTTGACCCTTACCAGGGGGAACACTGCTAGTTTAAAGGGGGAGAAGGGCAGCGGAGGGAAACTAGCCAGGCCCCGTGTCAGGTACCAGTCGGCCGCCCTATTTGCGTGTTGCATTCACATCCATGCCTCCCAGGTGGGCGGTGGCAGCCCCTTTTGTGGATTGGGAAGCCTTTTCAGAGGGGTTAAGGAATTGGTCCGTTTAGCGGCTAGTAAATGCTGTAACAGGATTCAAGCATGGCCTTGTCAGACTTCAAGGGCATGTTTTCTCTACTAATTCCAGTACCTCCCTGTTGTACCTGGAATGGTGAAGTCGGTCAATTTTGGAGCATTTCAGAAAAGTGCGACTTAAGTACCTCAGGACTGTTTCACAAAGCTCAGTGTTCTTTGATGGTTCGGAAGCACCGCAGTGCTTTACGCCCCACAGAGGTAAGGTCTTACTCCTTTGATGATGACGTCGTTTCAAATGACGTACAGGTGCAAAACCAGACATAGCAGCTTCTGAAGGGAAACTCCATTTCTCCCTTGATTGGCTTTCTTCCACGGGATGTAACTGTGCTTCAGCTTAGGCCTGAGCTTTCCGTATGGAGTGAGGGTTTGATATCCAGTGTTAGCATAAAACGATCAGAAGGAGAACATCAACGTTGACAATTTGTTTTTGGGTTTCATTAGACAAGATATACTATGGGTTAATGGCCCATATAATGAATGAAATTGAGTACAGAACATTGCATTTGTTACTTTCTATTTAGAGTTCTCTTACAGCATAAGTCTGACTGCTTTGGAACTTCAGCTCAGCCACTAGGGCGCCTGTCAGTGTGTTGGTGTGATTGCATTTACACAGTGCATGTAATCTGGGTTTCCTCAGCCCCAAACACTCCAGTGCAGAATTATGGGCTGTAGCCATCAGTTATTTATACAAATACTTCTGAAACTATATGATACCAGAAAAGAAAGGAGAGAGAGAGAGAGAGAGATTGCCGTTATCAAAGTTCCTTTCAATTCTAACTGCAAACTGTTGTTGAGAAGCTCGGGTTTCCTTTGAATAAGAATATATACATTTCTTTTCATGTAACCTGGGGTTTGGACTAGAACACCAAGCTCTTGCTTTCCATGAGCCACAAAAATCGTAGCCAAATGACACACATATGAAACATTTTATTCTTTTTTTCTAAGAAAGAATCCTTAAATTTGGGACTTGGGCTGTGATTTTGCTTTTTGCTCTTCCTACCCCTCTTGTCATCTCACTTCTTTTTCCCACGTGGCCTCCAGTAGGTCATGGTCTCAAAGGAGCGGGTGGACAAACACCAGTGGGTCGCCTTGCAGTGCTGCTGTAGGGGAAGCCCAGCCAAGACCTAAAGGACATTATCAGAGAGGACTTCCTGGAATAAATGGACTCTACATTCAGTTCTGAGGACAGAGTAAGAGTCAGCCAGGAGTAGGAGTCAAGAGGGTGGCTCAGGTGGCAGGCGCAGCCCGGGCAGAGGCCTGGAGGCTTGTGGGTGTGGACTCAGGGAGAGTGCCTTGTGTGGTATAGGGCGGCGGGTGCCCTGCTGGGGAAGACACTGGAGAGGGCCTGGGTTGGAGGGCTTTGGAGGAGCTTGGGTTTTACTAGAACTGACACTGGAGGCAGTGAAGGGTGTCAGCAGGAAGTGACCCTCAGGAAAGGTACCTCTGGTTTTGCTTCTGATATTCTACAGAAAGAAGGGTTGGGACAGATGAGAGCAGGTCTGTCTGTCCTTTTGAGACCCACCCCGTCATTCATTTATTCATAACACATGCACTTCTGAGTGTCTAGGGGAGAGGAGGTGGACCCACAGTACTAAGAAAAATGTATTTGTTTCTTGAGAGCTTAGCAGTGTCAGAAGTTGACTTAGCCTAGAATGTTCTAGGAACACAAGAACAAAGTAAGGAGGTTGGAGGGAGGGAAGGCTTCCTTAAGAAACAGTCAAAATGAGCCTGGAGAAAAGTGGGAAGTAGGAGCAGGTCAGGGGGCCCCTGAGGTCACTGGGGACCTGGGTACTGAGGTGAGGCTGGGTGAGCAGGGTCAGGGTCAGGGTCAGGTGGGGCTAGAACTCTACCAGGGAGCCTCTGAAGGGTTTGAAGTGGGGGTGATGTAATCAAATTTGTGCTTTGGGAAGGCTGCCCTGGCTGTTTGTGTGTGTGCGTGTGTGTGTATGTGTGTGTAGCGGGGAAGAGGGGGAGGGTGCCACCAACTGGGGGGGTCATTAGAAGGTCATTCACAGGCTGGGAGGCGACCAGTGGGAGGGGGGTGTCGGGGCTGCTTGGGGACGGCAGGTGCAGTGTGGATGAGGGATTTCCTTATGGGGAGGGCTTGTTAGCGGGGCCGCCCTACCGGCGCCTTGTGGCTGGAAGAAAACAGATGGAGGCCGCCAGGTGGACTTTCCTCTTCTCTCCTTCCCTGCCTTGCCTGATGATCTTAGCTTAGCCAACATTTGGAAGAGAAGAGCTAAGTTCCAGGGTAGCCCAGGACTTTGTAGAGCTCGTTTGAGTGAGATCTGATAGGATTTAGGTTTGTGTTCAGATCTGCTTGTTCACTTAGCTAGAAACGTCCAGTCTTTTGGATTTCCATAGGGGTTTTTATTCTTGATAAAGATTGCTTTCTTGGTGAGAGGAAATTTAATACAGTTGTTGTCTTTCTCAACATGAAATCATATCTTTTAAGAAATTTAATATTCAAAAGAATAGGAATATTTAAAAATGATAAAGCAAGGCTTTGGTGTAGTTTCTTTGGTTTCTGAGTAAATGTGGAGTTAGTTTGCATTACTTAATAGCACATCCTTGTCAGTATTTAAAGAGCTGTTAGTGAGCTTCCCAAGCCCCACCTCTCAAAGCATCGTTAACGTTTGCTCTGAAATAGTGAAGTCATAAAGGTCTTGTTTGCAGAAGCCAACCATTTGGTTTATAATATGCAGCATAGCTCCCTTTATAAAATAATAATAAGATCAAAATTAAGAAAGTGGAAGATAACTGATTTTTTTTAAAGCTGAAACATAAACTTTCTTGTGCTAATGTTGCAAATGGAAATTTTGAAAACAAAAATCCTTCGGTAATATCAACTACGTGGAATACATATATGCCTTTCACGTTTGAAAATTAACTGTGCAGTGGTTTTTGAAGTCAGGAGCATTCCAGCTCAGATACTGGCAGTTATGGTTGCTGGTTTTCAATGGCAGAGCCTAAATTTGCCTTCTTAGCTTTTTTTTTTTTTTTTTTGTAGTGAGAGGGTTGAGTAGTGCTTTGCCAGCATGATTTTGGGGCAATTTGGGGGCAGATGTTGTGCACCAGCAGTGAGATATTTCCATGCATTTTATTTTCTGGACATCACCAAGGCACATGTGGGGTTTGTGCCTGCAGGCTGGGATGCTGCAGTACTCCCTGGTCCATCACAGTTTTGTCCTGGAGCTGCTCCGGTCAGTGAATGATTTTCTGTGGCTTCGAGGTAAGGTGGTCTGATGCACATGATCAGATGTGTAGTTAAAGTGCTATTACATGAAATAAGAGAAACCTAGAAACATGAGGGAGGAGAATTGGCTGAGCTGATTTCGGTGGGGAGTCTTCTTAGGTGACTCCCTCCCCGTGATTCCTGCCAATATCCTCCCCAGCCCTGCACGGTAGTCCTGCCGAAGCAAGCATGCACTTTGCTCAGAAACGGACTGAATTTCCTTGTGCCTCTGTTTGTTGGCTTTTTTTTAAACACATCTTGCCCTTTGCTTAAATGCCATCCCTGCTAGTCACCTCTTACACTCATTCTTCTGGATGTCGTCCATACATAGCTGCTGAATGGATGAACTGAATGTAGTATCTCCATGTAGTGGAACATTATTCAGACGTAAGAGTGAATAAAAAGAAAAAAAAAATAAAAGGGAAGATGAAAAAGGCCTCCTGCTCTGGGAAGTCCACACTGACTGCTGAACCCGCCCTTTTCCCTTTGAAACCGAATCCCTTATACTCCACTCTACTGTTTTTGATAGTACTTACCACCTTCTAATAAACTTTAACGTTTTCAAAAAAAAAAAAAAGAGAGAGATGCTGATACCACTTCAACATGGACGAGCCTTGATAACAGCATGTTAAGTGAAAGGAACCAGACACAAACGGCCACATATTGTTGATTTCAGTGATCTGAAATGCCCAGAATAGGCACATGCAGAGGCAGAGAGCAGGTGATGGTTGCAAGGGGCTGTGTGGAGGGGGATTAGGGAGTGACTGTTAGTGACAGGGGGTTTCTTCTGGGGTGATGAAGTGTTCTGGAGATAGATGGTGGTGAGGGCTGCACAGCCGTGAGTGTGCAGAAGACTGCTGAGCGCTGTCTCTGGGAGTGCCTGTTGTTGGGGAGGCTTTATTTTGTTCTCACCCTGCAATGTGAAGGGTCATCTTGTGCTGTGGCCATTCTGCTCCTGTGAGTGGTGAGGCTCAGAGACTTTGTGGAGTCATGTTTCTTTTTCCCCCTTGCTAAGTGTAGGCAAAAAAAGTTTTAAGCCTGAGAAAGTGCTCCATCTGCAGAAATGTCTTTTAGTTTTGCATGGTGTAAAAATCTTGAGAGCTTTTTAAACGTTGAGGACAGTCTGTTGCGGGGAAAAAGCCCGTGAAGCCTGGGTGAGACCCGGAAGAGCCGCGCTTCCCTCCCTGACACGGGTGGGGATTTCACCCCAGTTCAGGCAGTGAAGGGCCCAGACCCGTGAGCGGAGTTGACAGTCGTGAATATTTACGTGTATCCGCTGCTTCATCTTGGATATTAATTTCAAGCTGAGTCAGTTTGTGGCGGCAGCCTCATCCTACATCAGGAATTTATAGTATCTGCTCTTTGAGGTGAAGACCAGACAGACTTGATTATTTAACAGTCTCTCTTGAATTGATATCTCAGATTCCTTTGTCAAAAGCAAAACAGCAGAAATACAGACGTCCTTTAATGCCAATGTGACCTGGAACGGGTTTAGTCTCTGTGCCTCAGTGGCCTTATCTGCGGGTGGGGAAGATGATAACAGTGCTTCCCTCAGAGGGGCTGGTGAGGGGGGAGTGAGAAGCACAAATGGAGGACTTACACGAGATGCTCATGAATGACCGAATTTAGTGCTCTCAGCCTGGTGAGGCCTCAGGGGCAGAGATGTCAGAACAGAGCAGTCCTAGCCGGAGCTCGATCCGTGTTGGCAGCTGTTAAGATCAGTATCACCACTGTGAGTTATCAGGTAGTTTTAAGATTTGGTAATATGAATTCATGAATAATGTTAAAAGACTAGACTCTCAGATCCAGTTTACATAGTTCTCAATATTTCCTCTGAGAAATGGATGATTTTTTCCCCATCTTAAATCTGAGTTGAGTCTCTAAAAAAATTCTGTATTCCTCCATCTTTTTGCTTTAATTCTCCATTTCTTAAAAAAAAAGTTTTTAAATGGAGTTACTGGGGACTGAACTGAGGGCCTCATGCATGCTAAGCACATACTCTCCCAAATGAGGTATAATCTCCACCCTGATTTTTTTTAAACTTTACTTTCTTAGTATTCAGAGGTTAGAGGCCTCTAATTCTTTTTCTGGAGACTTGTCCATGAACCTGTAAATCTATAATTAATGGATAAAACTTGCTTTATTAAAAAAATCTATGGAATATTCTGCAATCCATCCAAAAGGAAATGCTCATTGACTTAAAATATTTCTCCTTTATGGTGATTTCTACTTTTTGGTCTAGCTTAATTTATTAACAGCCATCCTCATCATCATAATGACAAAACTCGCTCTGAGTGGACACCTACCTAAGGCTAAAATGCTTTCCTCATGTTTTACTTCATAGCAGGTGTTTGACGGTAGGTATTATTGTCTCCTTTTTTGCAGCTGAGGGATTGAGAGATGGAGCAGCTTGTCCCAAATTACACACAGCTGGCAGTGGCTAGCTCGGTGCTGGAACCCTGGCTGCACAGGATGCAATCTCAATTGCTCCTCTAATCAGCCTCCTGTTGAGTGGTTTCCCGAACTCCTGTGACTCCATAAATGACCGATTTTAGTGATCTCATCCTGATGACGTCTTCAAAAGAGAGAAACCAGTGAGAATGTGAGACAGAGTGGCATAAATTAAAATTGTACATTTTCACAAATGTTTTATTCTCAGGTAATGAGTTAAAAGTTAATTTTTTTTTAATTTTAGTGCTCTGTGAGCACTAAAAACAAAACATTAAAAATAATTATAGTGCAAAAGAGAAGTGGGCTTTGAAAGTCCAACCATTGCTAGTGATGTTACTTGCTTTTCTCTAGTGGCCCTTATTGACAGAAATACTTAGAAAGACTGAATTGGTTTTATGTAGTCTTAGTATGGAAGAAAAGATTGTCAGTGAATATTGTAAGTAAAATCATTACTCTTTTCTTTCCTGATGATGAATAGGTAAGTTGTTTTATGGCTTAAGTACATTTCCTCATTTGTGAAATTTGAGTAATATCGTTTTCCTTGTCTAACTGTGAGAGTTAGACGCCTTGTATACAAAGCACCCAAGAGGTGCTTAATAAAAATGTGCTGTCACAATGACAGGTATTTTAGAAGGATCAACTCTGAATACTAAAGGGGGTGGCTTATTTCTGATGCATATTCAATATGTATATATATGATATATATGAATATGGCTTAAAGTAACAAGGATTCATTTATTTTTTTTAGTGCACTATGAAGTTTTAATGAAATCTGTATCATTCTATTGAGACAGGGACTAGTTAAATTGCCTTAAGCAGACGACCTTGAAGATTATTTACACAGAATGTGTATTGTTAGAACTCAGATGTCATGTTGCCGTGTAACCATCCACTCAGACATTTAAATTCGTGGATTCTGACCAGATCCATTAAGTTTAGAAAAATCCACATTTATCATTTTCAGGGAATAATCTTCTCTCTTTTGTGATTAAAGAAAATTTTGATTTTTTTTCCTGCACTCTTAACAGGTTTAAAATATCAAAACATTGATTTGACATGTAACTTTTTTAATAGAGACAATAAAGCTCATGCTGTTTTATTATGTAAATAAATGTTTTTGTATTTCAACAAACTTATGATTTCCTGGCTCTTTGAGAAGTATTTTGCAAGATACTTAGATTACCTACTTTTGGAAAAATACAGACGTGACTTTTATGAATATAGGCCTAGTACAGATCTGTTGGTTTTTGCTACAGTGCAAGACATGAGGCCTAGGAGAGCTTTGCTGCTGATTGCCAGGAGGACAGATCCCAGGTCTCAGTCTCCCCTCCTGTAAAATGAAGTGGCTGGACTGGATTCTTTCCTCTTCTAAGATGAGTTTCCATGAGCCTATGTCTTTTGTTTATATTCAGGAGTATTAGCAATATCAGATTAAATACTGAATACCCCTCCCTTCCCCGAAGCAAAGTGCAGTATGTGCTACATAAGCTTTTAGTTATCTGATTCTCGTTTCTGATCCTACAGGCAATTTTTGTGTTGCATGTTTCCCGGCAACCTGGAAGGTCTTTTTAGCCATAGGTGGCGCTGTTGCACCTTCTTACAGTCTTAATTTTCCTGTTTGTAAAAGAAGGCTTAAACAACGTTATTTTATTTTGATTTCTTTGCTTAATGCTTCAGGATAGCACAATGTCCATTATGTCTGTCTACCTGGAAAAATTATTCCTCTTATATCTTAGTTTTATTCTGCCATCTCGCTGTGAACATTTCAGACTTGCTGTGCAAACAATGGCAAAATCGGACTTTTCTTCCAGTGTTAGAAACCAGTGAGCCGGGAATTTTATAAAACAGCTAGAAGCGGCCTCTGGAGCACCTTAAAGCTGAAAAGTGTACTGAGTTCCCTGAGTATTGACCCCGCCGCTGTGTGTTAATTGGTGGTAGGAGATTTGGTACATATAGGAAGGGGTGTAGTTTTTTGACTTGGGTTTGCGTGCACGCGCTGCCACTGAGCCACGTGAGCCTGAGTCAGTTCGTTCTGAGTTTTTCCCTCGTCTGTGAGATGGGGACGCTCGTATCTGCTTTGTAGAATTGTGAGAATTAGAAATTATGTAAAGTGTTTACCACAGTGGGTATGTCAAGAGGGCTCATAAACTTTAGCTGCTGTTTGGTGTGAAGCCATCATTTTATAGTCTTTGGCAATTACTAAGAAACAGGAAAATAAGAAAAGCTGGTTTTATGATGAAAGATATTTGAGGAGGTTCCATAGTTCCTATACCCATAATTAAGCATCAGCAGAGTCAGAACTGTTACACAGTCGCCCTGAACCAACGTTAAGCCACAGAATTTTTGTTACTTCATATATGTTGGGGCCTAAGGGGATCCAATACTTATATGCATGTTGTCTCCAGCAGCCAACTGAGAGATGACACAAAAGAGTAGGCAGGCGATAAATGTCTTCTTTGTTACTGATGAAGCCACGTTCTCCATGAACTTCAGGGCTGTGGGAAAATGTGTGTCATGATACTGTGTCCCAGAATTAGAGACTCACCCTGTCCCAGGTAGCTCTGGGCCACAGCGAGCCTTCCCTTGAGAGGACCTGCCCCTTCATGCACAGGGCTGTCCTGACATGGAGCTGAGCATCCCAGGTGCTTCCCAATGGTGACCAACACTGGAGGGAAAGGTAGGGTTTCACATTCCCTGCTTGTCTCCCCGGACTCACACCTCACTCTGTTAGTGTGATAAAGGCTAGCTGTGGGCCATGGGTCTGTGGTGTGGAGAAGCACTCTCCGTGGCCAAGAGGAGTGGGGAGGAGGCATCCCCTCCCTCAGTTTAAACAGGTGGTGGTATGGAACAGAAGGGTGCTCCCAAGAGTTTATAAAAGGAGAAATAAGGATTTTCTTTGGGACTTAGTCTAGCCAGGAAACACAGAAGATGATTAGAAAGGAGACTTGTAAATCACTTTAATATTAAGTTGACATTTGTTGAGCACCAATAATGTGCTACATTCTTTTCTGAGAGTTTTACAGAAATGAATCCTTCAATCTTCTCAACAATCGAGTAAGGAATGTTTGATTTTTATCCCAGTTTACAGTGTGGAAACTGAGGCACACAGAGGGTAAGTTGGCCAAGGTCACAGAGCTAGTAAGTGGCAGAGCTGGTATTTAAACCCTGGCTGTCTGGTTTTGAGGCTCCCAGGGATGGGCTTTGGGTGTTTAGAGGTATCTGCATCCCTGGATCTCTGT
The DNA here is from genome assembly GCF_009834535.1 of Camelus ferus. Lineage (NCBI taxonomy): Eukaryota > Metazoa > Chordata > Mammalia > Artiodactyla > Camelidae > Camelus > Camelus ferus. Next base: position 27,321,156 of record NC_045730.1, on the reverse strand, counting down.
ACCTCTGTGCATCAGTTTGCCCAATAAGGACAGGGAAAGGAGAGTTACACAGGTGCTCACAGTCGTGTCTCAGCCACTGTCCACGAAGAGTGCACCGTGATTAGCGTTAATTGTTTTCCAGGCAGTAGATCTGTTGGTATAACAGAAATTTAGTCCATTGAGTTAATCTAGAAACCCTTCCTGCTCTGCTTCTGTCCATGGTTGCCATGTGACTGCCTGCCCGTGATTAGGCCGTGGAGGAGAAACTGTACTCATGGTTGAACTCTGATATTTCAGTCTGGTTCATAGTTTCACATATTCTGTTACATTAATAAGTTAAGTTTCTGGTTTTCTTGCATCAGTGTCTCGTGAGTTTGGTTAATGTGAAACCAGTCCATGGGAGCCCAGGGTGCTGACGGTATAATTTCTGAGCACGTTGTGGCACTTCTACACGTGCAGTCCTGACTGGAGGATGTCCGCCTTCCTCACTGATTTCTCCCAAGAGCAGGGTCCTCTCCCACCCCCGGATGTGAGGCTGGGAGCTCTCTGAGTAGGCCAGTCAGCGGCCAAGTCCACCAATCAGAAAATGATGAAGTACCCTGGAAGTGGGTTTAATAGAAGAAAAGGGCTTCCAGGTAGTCCGATGGGCTGTTCGAGTCCATTTGGTGAAAAGCTGTTCACTGTCTGTGGTTGAGCTGATTCTTTGCTGTTGAAAAGTCTGGATTAGATGAAGGGATTTTAAAAAGCAGAAAGGAGTGATTTCAGGTGGTACGTCCACACCGGTGAGAAGTGATGGATGACCGCCTGTGTGAGGCATAGACAGAGTCTTACAAACTTCATAAAACAGCTTTAAAAGCTCTGCCATCTGAGTGCACTTCATAAGGGGTCCAGATCATCACTGGTCATGCTGAGAGGGCAAATAACTGATGATGGCATAAAGGACACGGAGGCATCAAAAAGGTCTCAGTCATGTTCCCTGTTTAAAGGATGTGGCACAGTGTAATATATTTGAGCTGGTTTTTCACTGAACAATTTTTCGTGTTTTCTGGGACTCCCCAGTGCCCCAAGGCTCCATGCAGCTGGGTGTCCCCTCAGAGCAGCTCTGTCAGCGCTTGCCCTGGGCTGACGTGGTGTCGCGGGGAGCAGGACGGTCAGCGTCCACGGCTCCTCCGAGATCCGTCTCCTCATCCGCAGTGCCGGTTGCTCATCCGTGTCTACTTAGTAGGTTTGCTGAGAATCACACGTGATGGTTGTCAGGTGTGATTTGTGATTGTCTCTGTGATTGGCATATAGTCAGTGTTTGATAGAAACCCTTGTTTTTTTAGTATAATTGTAGCAGCTAGATTGCAGTGGTTTTTAGTCTGTATTTTTTTATAACTTTATTCTTATTTTTAAATATGCACTTATTTTTATTTATTTTTTTGGAGGTACTGGGGACTGAAGCCAGGACATTGTGCATGCTAAGTAGGTGCTCTACAACTGAGTAATACACACCCTCCTTGTCTGCACTTGAAAATAAATATTGCAATACACAAAATAGATCTTAAACACCATCATGGGACCTAGTCTCTGTATAGACAATTGAACACGTATGCTATTTCAATAAGAATAAATGTTTGAGACATACATTTCTGAATCTGTTAATGTGCTTAAAAACGATCATAGGTAGTGATAAACACGAGTCTTTGATCCAGTACTTCTTAGGGTCTGTTTTGCCATCAATGGAAATTACATTCTACAGAGAAGGCTAATTGGGTCTCTTTGATATTTGGATGGTTTAGCAGATGATCAAGGCTTTCAAAAGCTGACAGAATTGTATTTTAAACTAACTACAAAGTTATCTTCTAGAAGTTGGAATTCCTAAGCTTGTGAAGTGTCCAGTAATCCAGGGGGTATGTGTCTGTGTCTGTGTGAACGTTTATGTGTGTGATTTCAGGAAGGTAGAAATAAGTTCCATATAGCCTTCTGATACCTTCTCCTCCAGTTCAAGGTGTAGGCATATATTTACACAAATAAATTGATATTCTTTTGTCATTTGGCATATTGGGGAATAAGAGGTTGTCATACTTGTTTCAGAAGGGTTGGGGAGCATGAGCTTAGAAAACGGGAGGAGAAAGAGGCCGGGAGGCACTTCACACTCTGTGCAGGATTTGAGGAACAGTAGCTTTTCTTTTTTCTTCTAAAGCAAACTGGCGCTGAATTGTAACATACTATTACTCAGAATTGCTTTTCTGATCAGATACAAGTGCCTCAGATTTTTGAAGGCAACATGAATGATGAAATGTGTTTTAGCAGTTATCTTTAAAAGTAGTTTTATTTTTCAAGTAAAAGGCTATAGCCTGTTCTTTCTTCCAGCGGTACAAGACATGCTCATTAATCTATGTACATGATCAGTGTGCTTAGTTTCTTTGGTTTTTTTTTTTTTTTTTTTAAATGCTTGTTTCATTGTGGTTTGAATGAATGTTTAAAATTTCTGGATTTTGATGTTTAGAACATGCTGATTTATGAGAACCGTTAAAAACCTGATTGTTCTTTGGTCCTTGTTTGTGGGGCACCCTATTGATTTCTGTTGTCTGTTAAAGAGGGAAATTCTTCCTCTAGCCTGCAGATCATTAAGTGAATGGTTTGCAGTGTGCCTTTAAAATTCTTTGAATGCTTTGAGCATGCTTGTCTAGTGAATTTTGAATTGACTCATAGTAATGACTTTGCTTTGATTCTGTGGCTTTTGCTCCTCTCCACAAGAATTTGAATTCTCTGTTGCATTTTGTATACGTGTTCTTAACAGGGGAAGAAATTTTGCATTTTTTACAGAGCTGGGTTTTCCTATCCCCTCTGAATGCCTTCTATAATTGATACAATAAAAATCTGTTATTGCAGTGCATAATTATTTCATAAACTAATTTTTGGCTTAATCAGAAGCAATGAGAAAGAGTGATAATAAAAAATATGAAAACCTTCCTTCCTTTGAAGAATAGAAATGAGGTGGTCAGGCTCACGCATGCTTTGTGCCTGACACACTTACTCTCATTTCATTGTGTATCATGATTCGGAGATGGAGTTGCTTCAGGTTTGTAGATTTTTGTTTTAACATTTGTGTTGAATTCTTTCTCCAGGCTGATGTTTCCTGTTGTGTTTGTGGAAAGAGTAGAAGGGAAACAAATACTTTGTTTTGTTTTCAGGAGTCCTGAGTTGATGAGAAAAGAGTTGAGGGTGGGCTGAGGAAAAGAGTGACACTCCCTCTCCTCCCGGCTGAAATTGATAAACAAATAAATCAATTAAGTGTATCGATATTTGACCAATAGAAGTTAGCGAGCCCAAAATGGATAGATATGCCCAATGGAAATTACTGAGTTCACCTGTAGAATTATGTGCTTTACCAAGTAGAAGCAGCTTAGAGCAATCAGAAAAATCAGTAATATGATGAGATATAAAAGGGATATCATATCTTTTATTTCTGAAACTTTTCTACGGTAAGTTGTGTAGAGCTAAAATTAAGTTTCAAGCACCAGGATTTAAGAGTGTGGGTGGTTCTGTAGGATCGTTATTCACGGATGTGCCTAGACCCTGCTAGAGTGGCTGAAGATGGCAGGAAAAGACCCAGAGGCAGGATTTGTCATCCTAGGGTGTCCTCCATAATGGTTCCATGTGAAAGCCCATGATTGGTTTAACAAACTGTAAGCACACCCCAGCCGCCTGTGAACTTTGATAAGAAAAAAATATGCTTAGAAACTGCTTTGCAAGCAAGTGCCTGTGCATCCTCACACCAGTCTCCTTGCCTTAAAAAGCAGAGACAATGCTTTGCTTGCATAGTTGAGGTTTTAGATAGCACTCTGCTGGTTGCAAAGCAAGGACCGTGGCCCTCAGCAATAAACGCTGGGCTTGTGTGCTGTTAGATAGTCTATTATCCCCAAAACAAGGACCTGGCTGGTCTGGTGGTCTGCTTTGTAATTCACATATCTAAAAATGTATCTTGTTCCCCTCACCCCATGACTTCCCTAAAGATACACTAATCCTTTGTACTCATTGTGGATTTTACAATCTCTGCCTCATCCCGTCTTTCCCGAAGTTCCTCCTTACTATCTCACAACTGTTGATGAATTTTTCCTTTGATTATACACAATAAATATGGGAGCATTTGAGAGGCTCGTGGAGTTGGCTCCCTACTCCCTCTCGATTTCTTGACTTTTTACACAGAGTCTTGAATAATCATTCCGTGCTGGTAAGACTTCTGCCAGCCAGATGCCACAGTTCCAGGTGAGAAGTATGCAGGCTTTATCTCTCCTACCCGAGGGAGAGAGAGGAGAGAATTGAGATATGCTCCCCCGTGGTCCCTTCCTTGCCCCAGGGCCACTGCAGTTCACCTGAAGCCTTCTGGCCTCTGCTCAGAGGGCCTCTGTCCCAGGACTGACTGCAGCCTTTTCTTCCCTTGTCAACATTTCCTTTCAGAAGTTGGTCTCTTCTCTGCAATTCAACCCTGGCAGATGTGATGGTGGTCAGCGTGCTGGTGGGCAGTCATTTGGGGACTCCCAGGAGCCATGCTGATTCTCCTGAGTCTCTCAATCGGGGTTACAGAACAGTCGAGAACCGAAGGAAGCCCATTCACGTGAGGGCAGCAGCAGCATTGCATCACTTTCATTTTATTTTTGAATTTCAGTGGAGAAATTATTTGTAGCAAACTGTTCCAGATTTTTGGCTGACTGCTTTCCTCACCACCATTTCCTTGTTGGATGTGGTGCTTGTTTTAAGAACCAGGTTTCTTCTCTGGTTATTTCTAGCAGGTGGGCTTGCCGAATCCTTGATCTGCATTTGAAGCAGAATGCTTCATCTTGATGTCAAACTGATTTTCCTTCATTCTGAATATTTCGTATACACTCAGCAACTGTTTCAAGTGAACTGCTCTTGTCCAATTTCGGTTAACTCACATTTGCTGATCTCCTGCTTTCATGCTGAGGGCAGTTTCTTCTTCCTGTAATAAAAGTTAGCAATTTGCATTTACTATGGGAAGGTACTGGCCCGAGGTGCTTTTTTTCTTAACAGTTTTAATACAATTCACCCATTAAAATGTACAGCGGTTTTTACTCTATGCCCAGAATTGTGCATCCCATTCAATCTTAGAACATTTTCATCCCCCAACAGGAAGCCCCGTATGCATAAGCAGATCATTCCCATCTTCCCCATCCTCCCCCAGCCCCAGGAGCCACTCTTCTCTCTCTGTGGATTTGCCTGTGCTGGACATTTCATTTAAATCGAGTCACTTCATGTAAGTGGAACCGTCTATTGTGACTGACTTCTTTCACACTGAGTAACGTTTTCAATGTTTGTCCACGTTGTGGCCTGGGTCAGTACTCTATGCTTTGCTATTGCTGAATAATATTCCACTGTATGGCTGGGCCCCACTGTTTACCCATTCATCAGGTGATAGGCATTTGGGTTGTTTCTGCTTTTTGGCTGTGATGAGTAGTGTCGCCGTGAACATTCCTGTAGGAGTTTTTATGTGGACATTTGTTTTCAGTTCTCTTACGTGTGTGCCCAGACAGCAGAATTGCTGGGTCATTCAGAAACCAAATGTTCAACTCCCTGAGGACCTGCCAGGCTGTTTACCAAAGTGGCCACGCTGTGTTACGTCCTCACCAGCAACTGCTGCCTGCTCCGCTTCCTCTGTGTCCTCATTAGTGCTTGTTATTTTTTTTTATTATAACCTATTGTTGTGGGTGTGAAGCGGTTTCTTCTAGTGGTTTTGACTTGATTTCCCTTAGAGCTAATGATATTGAACATCGTTTCATTGTGCTTATTGGCCATTTGTATATTTTCCTTGAAAAATACCTTTTCAGATCCTTTATTCACCTTTTAATTGAGTTGCCTTTTTATTGTTGAGTTGTAGGGTTTTTTTTTTTTTTCATTTGGAGATACAAATTCCTAATCAGATAAATGATTTGAAAAAATTTTCTCCTGTGTATTGGTTTTTCACTTTCTGGATGGTGCCCTTTGAAGCAAAGTTTTAAATTTTGATGAACTCCAATTTATCTCTGTTTTCTTTGTTCCTTGTGCTTTTGGGGTATTATATAAAATCTGAGGTATTTTATTTAAAATTTTATATATAAAATAACTTAATTCGTAGGACCGTTCTAGGAGATGGGTGCGGTTGTTGTCCCCAGTCTATGGATAGGAGACTGAGATGCAGAAAATTTCACTGACATATCAGTGTCACAGCTACCCAGTGCTGTGGGAGTTCAGACCCTCATGTTTGTCCCCAAGCATCTGTGCTCTTCACCACCATGCTCCACTCCTTCCTGGAATCGTTAATGAAAAAGTGTTTCCGTTTTTGATTTCTTGTTAGTTTGTTTTCTCTTTGGGGACCTCATCTCCTCATTTTCCTTTCGGATATCAGTGTAGATTTATTTTAGGTCTCATGTAGGCAGAAGTATTGCTATCAGTTAACTTCTTTATTACTCACTCTCCGGTGATGATTGTTGCTATTTGACCTAATCAAGTCATGCTTAACTCTTTCCTGCTCATGACACTGAAAAGAGTCATGACTTACAGAATGCTCAAAGAAGAAAGTACTTGATTGATTTCATCTTGCTACCCAATCAAACCAATCAAATAAAAACCCGGTGTTGACACAGATTATATGCCCTCCAGAATAGGGTCACTGTCTTCCTTGTGTTTCATTTGTTTGGTCACAGTGTCTGGATAGCGCCTTGCTGTCCAGCAGTTTTGTGAGGATACGGTGCTCGTGAATCATTGTAAGGACAGAATTTTGACAACAGACTATGTTGTTCATTTCACGAGGGAAAAGATAATATAGAAATACTGCTCAGATCTATTTTAAAATTAAGCTTGGAATTTTGAGAAGAGTTCAAGAAACCATACAAAGATCTTTTTCACTAATTTTAGATCTATCTTAGACACATTATGGTTACATAGCAGAGTAACTTATCAACTAGATTTGACAAGAGGTGTGTATTATTGATTATTTGTTTTAGTTGAAATATTCTACCTGGGATAAAGTAATCAGTGCCCATAAATGAACAAATATGTTTGTATTTCTATGTAACATGGGAGCAGACTTCATATGTTTCTATATAATATATATGACTGTGTGTTTTAATCTGTCTGTCAGTGTTTTTATAGTTTTTCAGCAATGTTGTAACTTTAGAATTCTTCTAAGAAAATCACCCCCAGATTCTAGTGCAGTTTGTACTGTGTATCCTGTCTTATGCATGGGATTCCACTGTCCCCTCAGTGAGGAATTTCCTCTCCTATTGAGTTAGTAGCAGAGTTAAAGGAACTGTGATTTCTAGGCCTTTGCTCTCCATGTGTTTGCAGTTGGCTGTCAATCACGATTTTCCCTTTCTTGAGTTTTCATTGTTCAATTAGAATTTTTGAAAATAAGTGTTGATATGTTGTATTTGTCTCCCTAGAAACTTGATGTGTTTGTGCTTTTCAGTTTTCAATTTATGAAAAATGTAAATGCACTCTTGTTTTTAAGTAGTCCTTTTTCACTAGATATTTGTTTATCTCTTTATAGTTAAAATAATTTTTTTCCCAATGAATGAATCGGTGTGCATGTTTTAAAAGATACCTTACTTTTTATTTTTCTTATTCTAACAGGTATATTCGTTGTAGAGAATTTAGAAAATAAGGATAAACACAGTAATAACTTAAAATGGCCTCTAATCTCACCTGGAGATACAGTTGTAAGGTTTGAAATTGAGAATTACAAGTCCTCTCACGTTGTTCTTCTTTTTCAAGTACGTTTTGGTTACTGAGACCCTCGAATTCCCATATGAATTGTAGCAGCAGCTAGTCAGTTACTGCAGAGGAGCCCACTGGGATTGTGATCGAGACCACGTTGAATATATGGATCGCTCTGTGGAGCACTGACATTCCAAGAGCACTGTCATCTGATCCAGGAATGTGCGTGGTGTGTCTGTCCAGGTATTTAGGTCTTCTTTAATTTTTTTCAACAATGTGTAGAGTTTACATAGTATTATTTTACTTTATTTTTTCCCTTTATACTGAGTAAAAGTGTGCAAGGTACCGGAATCAGAACTGTATTATAGCCCCGCCACTTGCTGCTACCATGGACGCTGCGGTCTTTCTTTGCCCTCTGTAAAATCTTGCACAAAATAGGACCTAAGTAACTCTTTCTTGAATGAATGATTTTATGATTGCTGAATGATGCTTGAGAATCCTTGTGATGATATCTTTTTCCCAGACTTTCCCCTTTTCTTAACTATGCCCTTTCTCTTCCTTTCCTCCAGCCTGGGTTTCAGCCTGCCTGTGGCATTGATTTTCCCTATCTGTGGACTCTTCCTTTCACTAGTTCACGATAATGTTACATATGGGCTGTGGAAACTTGCTAGATGTCAAGAAAGAGCCAATCCATTGCATGCTAGTATTTTTAGTGTGTGGTATTCTTTTATCGATTGAAATTAAATCAGGCTGACCCCCTGAGCTCTTTTCACCTTCCTATACATGATACTGCTCTGGTTGCTGCATGTGCCCTTCCCCCAGACTTGGTTTTGGAGTTGAGTAAGTCACCATCACTGGAGACCTCTCTTTAAAAGATGAAGAGGACATTTGATCCTTCTCCCTGGTTGGGGACTTGGATGAGATGAGGTAACAGATAAAGAATGGAGCCCCAGCTCATTCTGACCACTGCTCTTTCCGTTCCTTTCTCCAGGGGAAAAGAGTACAATTCAAAAATATAAAGATTGTGAGCTAATGAGATAGGACAAGACAACCGATCATTTATTAAATGTCCTTTCATGCCAGAAACAAATGTATTATACACAAAATAAGCACACAAAGCACGGTAGAACCGTGATACAAACGTGGGTCCGAGTTCGAGTCCTGCTCTGGAATGACCAGTCCTGTGAGATGGAGAACTGGTAGGCCGGCTTAGCGTCTCTCGGACTAGTTTTCTGTCCTGCAGAGACGGGGCTCGCTAGGCGTCCCCCCCAGTAGATGTGCTGGGGGGTGTAAGTGACGCACGTGGGCAGCCCTAGCACAGCTGCTCGTTCCTCGTAAGTGCAGGAGAGCATAGCTTTTGCGGTGACGGCTTTATGACCGCCCCGTGAAGACTCTCAGTGCTCCTAAGGGATGCCTTGTGGTTTGGAGATGGGATTCTCACTTCTGTAAATACCCAAGGATTGTGTTATTGGGCCCTGCTGATTTGAATCTATTCTTTAGAAAGTACATATTGTAGATATATTTTTCAAGCATGCATGCTTTTTTCTTTTATTATTTATAGTTCTACCCTCTCATCTCTTGGTGTGACTTTTCATGGAATCCAGGAAACAGCCCTAAGCCACCTGCCTCTTCACACGTCTCCGTGGCGGTTTTCTTCCCTGACTAGAAGAGGGTTCTGCATAGGGAATTTTCTTTGTTCCCCTTTTCTTGGAGTCTCTCTGTCTGTCTGCCCATCTCTCACCTGTCCAATCTGTCCATTTCTCTACCCACTCATTCTTCTGACTTGTTCCAAAAAGCATTTCAGGCAGCTTACAGAAGAACAGATACCAAATAAACAGGTGAGAAAATGGGGCCAAGTTCAGACAGTGAGGCTAGGAGGCGAGCCTGTGTGAGGGTTGCAGGCGTGAGACACACGCGTCTGCCCTGTGACTTATAAGATCGACAGCAAGAGTGTGCCTGAGGCTCCCAGCAGACACAGGGAAACAGGGTTTGTGGGAGATGCTCACTGGCTGTGAAATAAATAAGTGGCTTAGGAGATGCCCAGCCTTTCCAGCTACTAAGGCTTAGGAGAATATTTTGAGTTTCTTCCAAAATCAGAGTATTGCATCTTTTCTTTTTTCAGAGTTCTATGTATAGTTGGTTACATTCTATACCTGGAAATTTCTCCAAAACTGCTTCCCACGTGAGTCCCATGGCTCGGGAATGGGGTGGTTCTGCTCATTGACGGGGGTTGGCCAGAAACAGAAAATGACAGCCTCAAAGGAGCCTGGGATTTGTCAGTTATGTTTTGTCAGTACTGTAGAGTTCAAACTCTTTCACAGTATCTCTCCATCTGAGGCGGCAGCGTGCTCTCTTACCAGCATCAGGAGCTCAGGGCCACGGGATGGTGCGGGCTGACTGCACTGCCGTCAAGACAGCTGAGCTAGTCACTGCAGGCGTGGTGCTTTTACGTAGTGCATTTCATGTTCTTTAATAGAATGTTTCAACAGGGAGTTAATTAACTGAGTTAATTAACATTTAATAAATATGATGCTTTGTTGAAAAGACAGTTATAGGCAGAATATAAGCTGTGAAGACTTTAAAAACGGTTTCATTACTGAAATTTCAGTAGGGAAGATTACACAGTTTATCTTATTTATGCCTCTCTTTTAAAGTAACAAAGAAACAAGACAGAAAAGGCAGAGGATGATTTCTGTTCTTCCTCTCGGCTTGCAGGTGCCCTCACCTCCAGTGGCATCCATCCAGACACCAGCACTGACACTGGCCGTGCTCAGAACTGCCTCAGCCCTGAAGACACAACTGACAAATAGAAGGGGGCCACGCCCTGTTACAGCAGGTGCTCTCACTTTGTGGGTCCTTATGTAACTGCACGGTGTTAATCAGGATCGCCCGTTCTACATTGTGTGAGCGCTGCTGCGGTGTCTCCTAGTTATTGTTTCTGTAAGTACTCATGTATTTTCTCCAATGTGTGGTACTATACATCTAAAAATGCTTTTTTCAGATGAAAAATAATGTGTATTTAATATAATAAGTCTGAAAAAAGGGGCAAAAGAGGCTATCCTGGTCCCACTACTCAGAGATAATAATTAACACTTTAACATCTATTTTCTGTTCTTTTCGTCAGTGTGTATCACCTCTGTCATAAAAACCAGCGAGCACTCTGTGCCTGTTTACTGTGTGGAGACCTCCATTTTCCATTCGGCTTATTACATGTTTTTCTACAATATTCTATCTCCCCTGGCATGATTTTTAATGAGCAGTATAGCATTCTGTCCTGTGGAGGCATCGTCCATTTTACTTCGGACTTAAATAAACTTTTAAATTCCAAGTATACTTAACTGAAATACTGAAAAGAGAACTGTGGTGGTACCGAAAGGCCCCTACATCCCTTCCCCTTATTTCCTGAGAGTAAAAGCTGTTGACAATGTGGTGTATATATTTCATAACCTTTATGCCTATGACATATATGTAAATATATACATACATACATACATACACTTATATGAGAAATCTATGTATATGTGTGTGTATATATGCTTTATTGAAAACTAAGGCCATAGTATATGTTTTCTGCAGCTTGCTTTATTCACTCAGGGGTGTATCATAGACGTCCTCCGACTCCAGACTCACCAGGTCCTTTCAGATAGAGTGGAGGGGTCTCCTGATGTGCAGGTGTGGTCTCTTGTGCAAGGACACCTTTGGTGGGAGAGTGCTGTGGACAAGGCCCTGGGCCACGGTGAAACGCCGGTCCCCTCAGAGCCCACAGCTCGCTGTGATCTACCGCATCATTGTCTTGATGGTGGACACTTAACTTTTCTCCATTTTCCACTGTCAGGAAGGATGTTTGACTGGCATCCTTCTTGTACAGACATTCCTGTGATCTTGTATGAGTATTACTTTACTTAAGCCTTTGGAAATTTAGTCCCTGGATGTGACATTTACATTCATCACAGGCTCCTTTCAAGTGACTCTAGAAATTCCTTCTCCAGTGGGGAATGAAAAGATGTAGAATTACTTATGTAATCAATTCTTTATCGCTGGATATTTCACTTCAGCTTTTCTTCCCACCATTGTAAACAGTGCTGTGTAAATGCTCTGATGAGTACATCTTTTTGAACTGATTTTTTTTTCTAAGTGAAACGATTCCTAGAAGTGGAGTTAGTCAGTGTGTGTACACACGTTTTTCAGAGTTTACATATCCATTGATATGTCGTCCTCCAAAAAGTTCGCTAACAGTTTGTTCTCTCAAAGATGGACACTAGCTAGAATATCTTTTAAAAACATTTGCCAATATGATGAGCAAAAGTGCTTTTTCTTTGTTTTAGTTTGCACTTGATGACCAGAGAGGTATTGAGCATTTTTCACTCATTAGCCATCTGACTTTTAAAAAGTGAATGATCCCTTTTGTCCTTTGCACACATTTAAGTGAGGGAGCTTCTTGTTGCTTTGTGACAGCTCTTTGTATGTTATGAACATTAACCCCTTGTCTTCATCAACATGTATCACAGAGCTTTTACTTGTCATATCTTGCCTTTCATTTTGTTCAGTAGGTTTATTTTTGTTGTGGCCCAAAATAATCTTAAGATAGTAAATGTCTTCTCTTTGGGTTTTATCCTTGATTTTATTCTTAGAAATACTTTCTTATAATGGTATATATCTCTTCTGTAGGTTTTTCTAATCTCTAAGATGGAGATGATAATAGTACTTGTTATAGAGAGGAGAAGTTGAATTAATATGAGCAAAGAGTTGTATTTGCTGTTATTAGTACTTTCTAATATTTACATCACTATCTGTAATTTTTCTTGTGGTCATTATGACTGGAATAGAATTTGTTTTTTCCAGGTGATTCTCTGATTGTCCCAAGACAATTATTGAATTCATACTTGGCTCTTTGATTTGAAATCCCACCTGTAAAAAATACTTATGTATACTAGAGTCTCTTTTTGAGCTCATGGTTTATTTCTGTCAATCTTACTTTCTTATTCCAGTGCTATATCTAACATATTGTAAAAATTTATTTAATATCTGACAATGCGATTTTTTTTGATTCTTTTTTCCATCCCTAATTTTCTTGGCTAGTATTATGACTTTATTATTCCTGAAGAATTCTAAAATACTTTTTTCAAGTTAAAAAAAAAACAGATAAGAGTTGTCATGGGATTTTTTAGTAAGTTTTGAATTATATTTAGGAGAACGTACATCTTTACAAAACTACTTTCCTCCATACAATATGTTGATGTCTCTACATTCACACCTCTTACTTTACCACTCAGTACAGTCCTGTACTTTCTCCATGTACAACATGGGCATTGTTTTAGAGTTTATTCCAGATTATTGTTGATGTTTTTGTTAATTTTGTAAGTGAAAATTTTTTGCTATTATATATTTTAACTGTTCAAACTGACACCTAGGAAGGCAGATTCGGTTTGTAAATACTCACTTTGTAACTTGTCATTTAAAATTGTAAGTATTAAGTACTTGTTCCAGAATCCTTTCTTTTCTGTTTTTAAAAATTTGTTTCCAAGATTCTCAAAATGGTCATAGCTAAGTAGTATAGGTGGGGAGACAGATGGAGAGAGGTAGTGTGGCTCATGTACAAACTGTGAGCAGTTTCATGGCTGCCTTTAGGCTGGAGAAGCCCCAGAAGAGCCCAGGTTAGACCAGGGGGTGGCTTTGTATGCACTTGAAAGCCAGCTTTCCTGCCTGTATGGTGAAGCCTGGTGGGCGTGGCAGGTAGGATGATCAAGGATCCGATGAAGGTCATTGGCTGCACAGAGCGCTGTGTCTGTGAGAACTGGAGACCATCGCCATGGGAAATGCTTGGTGCCAGGAACACTGCAGGGGAGCTGGGGAGCCTGTGTGTTAAGGATTTTCCAGTCCTGGGAGTGGGAAGATCAGACTCTGCATTCAGATCTGAGTTTGAATTCATCCTCCCTTGTTTACTGGTCCTCTGACTTTTGTCAAGTTATATACTCTCTTTGAACTCCTGTTTCCTTGTCTCTCAAAACAGGAGAATTACGGCCTGCTGCTAGAGTGTTTGATCAGGGTAAATGATTTGTGTCTATATAATGCCACGTACAGTCACAAGCTCAGTGAGAAATGGGCTGTCGCCCCTTCTTCTGCAACTCAGTGCTCGACAAGACATGGGGGAAAGCCAGTCCCTAATTTGTGTGTGATGCAAGTAGGAACAAAATTAATTTCTTGCCTTTCCCTAGCAGTATTCTTACTCCTTTGCTTCATTTACCTCTTTCCTCCTTTCCTTTCCCCTTTCCCCTCCTCCACCAAAAGAGCCTGAGACTCTCTCAGAACACTAGATTCAAATTACTTTAAAGGTTGGCTCATCCTCATGAAATGACAGTGACATAAAAAAAATCTGTACACATCCCAGACTTGATTGTATTTGATTTACACACACACACACACACACACACAATCAGGCTACCTCCCACTTGCTGAGGGAGAAGGACCACTTTTTCTGAGTTTTCATTCACTGAGCGTGAGAGCAAAGTCTCTTAAGCAGACTTTCGCCTGGCTTCGTGCATGGTTTTTTAATTGGATTTCTGCTTTGTGGCCATAGAAATATTCTCCTATTAGAAGAGAGGAAGTGGAGACATAGATATTCTGCTGAGATATTGGTGTCATCATATTTGAGTTGGAAAGGACTTAAGACAGCATAGAGTCGTAACTTTTTATGGGTGAGAATCCATGATAGTGTAACTTGGACAAGAACCTGGGTCTTCTGCCATTCGTGTCCATGCGGATGAAGAGGCAACTGGGTGGGGGATGGCAGGGATCCTTCTTGCTTGAGTTCCAGGGTCTTGCTAGTTTTCATTGCTCAGCTGCCTTTAGTTTATGTCCATGTGGCCTCTCATGGGAAGGTCACTCTGTCCTGATAGATTGAGTTTCTAATCAGCAAAAAGCTCTGGACCCACTCATATTTCCCAGAGTTTTTCTGCTGACCTGCTGACACTTTATATAAATGAGACCTAAGAAACTACTGGATATAAAATCCTTATTGTTATCATTTGCCCTCGAGTTCCATAGGAATGGGGTGCTGTCTCAGGCTGTCTAAGGCTAGATCTGAACAAAGATAGGGTGATAGGCTGTGCTGCTGGACCCTCCACAGTCGAATGGGATTTCCACCTTAGTTTTTAGAATCAGGCAGATGAGTTCAAATCTTGCCTTTACCAGTTAATTAGCTTTGTGACCTTGGGGAAGAAACTACTTTTTGTGTCCAATTTTCTTTATCTGTAAATAAGTTCAGTATTTATTTTAGGGTTTTTGTTTTAGAATTGAATGAGCTAATTCCCTCATTTATACCTAAAATACTGATCGCGTGGTTCTATGCTGGTGCCTTGGTAGTTGATTACTAAGGGACTCGGCAGTGAGAATGGGGTGGGGGACCCCTGGATCATAGAGCTTATATTCCAGGATATGCTTGTAAAAGACTGGATGTGCAGTGGATTTTTAGTAAATGTCCATTCCTTTCCTAATCCCCATTGATTGTGTATATATCTTTATACTAATATATGAACAATTTTTTATTGCAATTTAAGTCTCTTGTAGTATTTAAAGTATGTAGCTATAACAAAAATACGTGAAATAAAATGATCTGACTTTTATTTTCTTTTCAATAAGCAAAACAAAATAAAATAGAAAAGAAAAGAAAAAGTTTTGAAGGAGTAGAAATAATTTTATTTCCGTGGAATCAACTCCCTATGTTAGGTTTTTCGGTTGTGTTCTTAAACAGCATATAAAATTGACAGGTTTTGTGTTCAGTGTTGATAGCTGGGTGAGTATAGTTTCTTTTTGTGGTTGTCTTTGATGAATTATTTGCACTAGATCATAAGTAATGTGCATGTTACATATTGGAAACGAGGAAACAGTGGAGACATACTACCTCCAATGCAGTCATTTTGTTACCGAGTCCAAACTCATTCTGCTCACCAAATGACAGGCCAATAAACTGGGAGATGAGGTGTTGGAGCAAGGAGTAGTGACTTTATTTGAAAAGCTGGCAAACCCAGAAGATAGCAGACTGATATCCTGGAGAACCCTCTTTCCCAAGTCAGAATTCAGTCTCCTTTTATACTAAAAGGGGGCGGGGGTGTGGTTGGTTGTTGCAAACTTCTTGCTGTACGAATTGTTTGTCCTTGGAATCCTTTGTTCTTGCATCTGTCCATGTGGGTCAAATCATGGTGCCCCTGTAAAACCTCTAAAAAAAACCAAAGTTTATTCTCTATTTTGCAACTTGCCATCTCTACATAAGTGCAGAAGAGCTAACATTCTTAAAGATCAGAGCATGGAGAATAGGCTCTCCTGGATATTTCAGGCTAAAGGCAACTTTCTTTAACAAAAGTTGCAGAGCTAGCAAGTCTGAGCCTAGAAAAGAGGCAAAAGGTTTAAAGCCAAAGAATAGATCTAACATGGAGTCAAATTTGTCCTTTTCTATTACAATTTCTTTTTCCACCTCATTAATACTTTTAGTAAGAAACATGAGCATTTTTTTTTTATTTTTGCTTCTTAATAATGGATAAGTGGGCCAACTACTTTTTTGTGAGCAGGGATGCTGTGCGGGCCTTGGGGTCACAGCAAACTCTTGTTGGGGGTGGCCGACCCTGCAACATGTGTGATGCCCCATGAGTGTTGGTGAGGGTCTCCCTAACCAGGGGCTCCCTTCAGGAACCAGCATACGGGCATTGACCTCTGGAGACCACTTTTTAAGCTGTAGGAAATTTTTTCAGATACTGTGATTGAAAAATCACTCTAGCTGGGATAATTAGGGAATAAAGGAAGAGGAAAAGGGCTTGGAGTAGAGTAGAAGAGGACAGAAGATCAGGGAGCCTGGGGGCTTGGCAGCGGGGCCTCGGGAGACAGGGGAGCAGAGGTGGGGAGGGGCCCGGCTCTGGAACCAGCTCCGGCACCTGTCCCCGTGCCCAAGCCACACAGCCTTTAATTGGCCCAGGACGCTCTCCTGTCTGGATGTCACCCTGGGCAGAACCTTGAGAATCGAAGGTAAGGGGTGGGCAGCACTCACCTAGGGGGTCACTGAGGACTTTGGTCAAGTCCACAGTGCCTTTTCTGGTCATGTGTCTTCACTTGTCCTTTATCTTAGAATCTGAGGAAGCAGGAGCAAGGAACTCAGGGAGAGATCCAGGAAGACATCTGACTGTGTTAAGAAGGATAGTCACAGCAACACGGGGAGCGAGGACACTTGCAGCAAAGTAAAATGACTTCACAACTGTTGCATCAGAGCTGCAGGTGTGAGAGAGCCTAAGCCTGTCTCAGAGTGCAGGGGACAAGCGGAAAGGAATGGTAAAATTTCCACTGACAATTGAAATTTTGTTAAATAGCCTGCTACTGTTGATTGTATCACTTGAAAGTATGCAGGTGTATTTCTGTGAGAATTTATAGGTTCACTGAACCACACCAGCCCCTCTTGCCCCCATCGGGGATGGGCTTTCTTGAGCACAGTGCCCCTCCTGCTTGGGTGGGCCACACTGAGTCTCCTCGCCTGGGGCCGGGCTGCTGCAGGGCACTGAGTCCCCGAGGCATGGCCATGTGAGACACGACAGGAACATCTCTGATCTTGACTGAAGGCCTCCTTTTCCCCCTGCAGTGTAAGAATGCCGGTGACTCAGTTAGAAGCATGCTTCGAAGCTGTCCGTGTCCTTGCCATCCAGAAACGGAGCCTGGAAGCTTCCAAATTTCTCCAGAATGTGGTTTACTTTCACCTTCGACAGGTGAGTGTATGTGCTTTTACAAGTGGAGGAATTACTGCCGTTTTCCTGGAACTTACTCACCACTAGTCTGTCTGATTTTCCTGTGCTGGGATTCAGTATGGCCTGCTAAAAGCTCTGGAGTCAGATCTTGAAACCCTGATGAAGAGGATTATTTATTTTATTTCTTTATATGCTAGTATTTTACTTTCAAAATTCAGAGTTTTCGGTTCTTTCAGGATTTTTTTCGGGGGTTGGAGAAACAACTTTGCTCTTACCATCTTTGTGACCTGTTGCTATATGCCTCTCACCTGTCTTCTGCCACTTGTGAAGCGGTTCCATTTGTGACCCTGTCCGGGTTGTTCATGTTATAAAACATAAAGTCTGTAAAAGTACAGTCCCTTTTACTCCGAAGACAGTCCACAAATACTACTTAAATCTGGGTGTGGTTTTAAGAAGACAGAATCATTAGAACACGTACTTGCAGGTTGCTAGGGCAAAATCCCCAAATCAATAGTCTAGCTCAACATCTAAAATCTTTCTAACCTACCTTGGATTTGTATGGATAAGTGAAGCAGTTTGCTAAGAACTCAAGACCAGGGTTAGACTACAGGCTGGTGTAGCTCAGCAGGTCCTCCCGAGCCAGCGCTGTGCCAGAGGTCAGGGCCGAGGGGAGAGGGCGAGGCCGAGGGGAGATTGCGGGTCCTGCCCTACCTGAGCTGACAGTTTCATGGCAAAGACCTTCACCAGGTGAAGAACTTGGAGTTCCTTCTAAGAACAGTGGGTTTGAAAAGAGTCCTAAAAGCGCGCGATTGACACAATCCCGTTTGTCTCAAGTAGGGGAGAGCGGCTGTGGGTCCACTTGGGAGACTCGTGAGTCCAGGTGGGCAGTGTTGGTGGCTTCCACTTGAGTGGTGGGACGGTCAGTGGGTAAAAGCGAACAGATTGAAGGCATGTTTAGATGGTAAAAAGAAAGGACGAAAGCTCTCTGTGAAGGTAGGATGGAGTAAGGCCCAGGTTTCTGGGTGGATTAATGAGGTAAATGATGGTCCTGCTGTGCTCTGAGGAGGGAAAGCTGCAGAGGGAGTTCTGGGGGAAATCTGATGAGTTCAGCTGTGGGTAAAGTGAAAGGCTGTTCGATGTGTGGTCTGGGAGCTCAGGTGAGAGCCAGTAGTGAGTAGGGGGAGGGGAGAGGGGCTTTCAAATCAGTTTGTCTTGTGAACATACAAATAAGTGTGAGCAATGACACACTTAACACCTCTATATTCTGGGTTTAAAACCAGTAAAATTTCGCTATATTGACTGCAGAGGTTCTTAATTTTTTTTAATAGAAATAAAATAAATAGAAACAAAATAGTGGAGTTAATGAACATCTTAGTGTTGATGTGTGTCCTTGTATGTATTTTGATACCTCATCTGTTTATAACCATAATCTACAAAAAGTTAACTTGCTTAGCAGAAGATTTAAACAGAGGGACGTGACACACTCTGTTGGGGGTTGACGCTGATCTCCTTGGGCAAATTATGTAGCCTCTCTGTGCCTTAGTTCCATCTTCTGTGACTGCAACCTGGCCCCTCATCACAGCTGATTTCCTAGACTAGATGTTGGGAGGGAGGCTGCTGAAGGGAGTAAGAAGTGGCAACTGCTATGGATACTGAAGAGAGAGACAAAAACAAATTAAAGCCTATACACTGAGTACAAATACCCTCAAAAAAGAAAGAATCCCTCAGTGTTTTGAGCCACTTAGCGTAAGGGAAACAAAATCACGTGGACCTAAAGCTCTTGAACATGTGAATATTGTGGGTGGGAAGGTGTCATCAGAAAAGGGTTGAGAAAAGGCCTTTTGGTTTCCCTTGACGTTTCCGGTAAGGATGGGGAGCAGAAGCGAAAACCCCCCGCTTCACAGTGGAAGGTACTGTTTTGTGTGAAACTGACCAAAAGTTGGAGACCAGTCATCAGCGATGCTGGCAAATGAAGGGACTTCTGGATTGGGTGGGGCACTTGCTGTGACTTCCAGGTGACCTGCTGGCTGGGGGCTGTGAGGCGTGCAGTAGGTTTGCAGGGTGACCCGGGCATAATCCCTGCCTCTGAGGCTGCTGGTCTGACTAGCAGACCTGGGCACACGCAGTCCTAATGGGGCAGCTCATGATGTGGCCTGGGACACCTGCCGTGCTGAGGGCGAGAAGAGGGCTCCCCTGAGGGGGTGTCCCTGCGGAGAGTGGAAACGTCCTCCTGCAGGGGAGGAAGAGCCTCTGAGCAGGGGGCCGGATGCACAGGTAAGACCAGCCTGAGCACGGAGGGTTCGGGGAGCCGGAAGTCATACAGTGGGCCGAGCAGCCTTGTTCCTGAGAAACTAGAGGGAGAAGATGCTGAAAAGGCAGGCTAAGGTCAGACCCTGTGGTGGGTTATGAGTGACAGGAAAGGACTGGTCAGGCAGGCACGAGAGAACCCTGTGGGCGTCCCAGCTGGGGCGTCACGCCGGAGGGAGGAGCAGAGTTATAGACTTTGCCACTTATTAGCTGTGTGACTTTGAGCAAGATCACCCCACCTCTCTATATATATATCTTCAATCTGTAAAGTGACAGAGTGACAAGCTCGTGTCATCAGAAGGCTTAGTTTAGCTCTGATCCTCTGTGTCCAGTCCTGTCAGTGCTGCCCTGCAAGGTTCTGCAGCGGCTGCTCTTACCCTGAGATGGGAGGGCGTAGAGGGACATTGTAGCGCCCGAGGGCAGGAAGGGGTTGCTTTAAAAACAGACATGTAGCCGCCTGCAGCTGCAGACCTGCAGGCAGTTTGGTTGATGGTCGTGGAGAGGACTTTGGAGGCCTTAGCATCGTCTTAAGACTTGCTTTCCCTTGGGGATTGGAATTGCTTTTGCAGATTAATGTTGAAGATTTGGGCTTCTGGCAAAGCTGTTTCCAGAGATGGGTATATAACATATCGTATAAAATAAAATGCTTTTATTTAATGTGTGGGACTTTGCAGCTGTTGGGAACAGCTCTGTTGGCCTTGTCTCCACGGAGGACACTAGGGGTCAGCAGAGCGTGCGGGAGGGCAGGCAGCCCGCCATGCTGCTGAGGGGTGTTCTCCCCAGGACGGCACTCTGCTGAGGATTCTTCTCTGAGTTTGCTTGCCAGATGAGCAGACAGCAAAGTAATGAGTTCTGGTGGGATTTTATAATGACAGGAAGAAATAGGGAACAGCAGTTTTTTCTGGACTAGAACACGCTTTTGATTCCTGATCCATTGTGTTCCATTACAGAATTGACGAGCTGTGTTTATTCTGGGACTTGATTGAAATAAACGTGCAGCCTAACAGTTAAGAGTTATGTTTTATTTGGCGGGAGGACTCGAGCTGGGATGACAGCCTCTCAGATCACTTTGAGGGACTGCTCCCAAGAGGTAGGGGAGGAGCTAGGATTATATAGGAGCTTTACAACAAAGACCAGGTAGTTGGAACAATAGAAGATTGCTTGTTATCTAAAGAATGCCAGGTATCTCAAGTTCAAGGATTTAGTGCTTTTCTATGTATGGGAGGAAGCAAACATTTGGGTCATTGAATTCATTCCTTTGACAAGCACCTAGCTATCTAGGGCCAGTATCCTGTCCTTTCTTATTCTGAGTCCACTCAGAGGGCACCACTGTGAGTGGCTGCAGAAGCTAGGCTGCAGGCCTGTCCTCGCTGGGGGGTGGCGGCAGCCTCTGATGACTTGGTTTCAGCATTCTTCGTTTACTGACGTGGTTGCAGTGTTTTCATTCACATTGTAATATTTTCATTCACAGACTGAATATGGATAATCTGGAGCCTTGGAAAGGAACCGAGATGGAATTACTGCAGGTAACTTCTACTTTAATAAGCCGTGTGCAAACATAAACACGGAGGAAGCATACAAAAGGATTTGGTGGTGTAGGGAAGGGTTTCTGCACATTACAGGAGAAGGCAAGGCAGAATTCCTCTTTGTGGGCAGGGACGTGAGTCCACCTTTCTTTTCTGTAGTGGTTTCTGAGAAAAGTTTATGGTAATTCACCAACATTGACAAACGGTGGCACACATTGCATTTAAGAGCTGGCCGGCTGCAAACTTGTGTATTGGACAGGTGGATTTCATAGGCAAGTGGTCAGGTGGATGGGAGAGAGATGGAGCCCAGGTCTGGGCCCAGATTCAGGTTTAAATCGCCATTTCCTCACCATAGGGCCTTGGACTAGAATGTAACCTTCCTTAAACTGTTGGTGAATCTGTGAAATGGGCATGATAATATTGGTTCTTCCTGGGTTTGTTGTAAGTTCTAAACAGCATTATAACACACATGAAGCACTTAACCCACTGGCACTTAGCAGTGTTCACTGTGTGTGGTCGCCTAGCTTGGCGTGTGTCAGAGCCGTAAAGGCAGCACGTGTCTGTTGAGGACGCACTGGTGGCCCCTTGAATAGGTTGTGAATTTGGTGATTTCCTTTAATCCTTGTAACTCTGTGTGCCATGGGCAGTTATTTTCATGGACAGATGAGGAATCTCAGGGTAAAGAAGACTGTGTAATTTGCCCAAAGTCAGACCATAATTTTGGGTGCAGGGGCCTCGGTTCAGCATGGGCCCCTGGGCTTTCTGCCCTCTCCGTTCAGCACCAGAGCCAGACGTGGGCTCGCCTGTCTCCCAGCCCAGAATATCCAGCAGGCAGCAAGACACACCTGGCCCTGTGCTGCTTGAGCAAAAACTCCGGAGGGGAGGCAGGTACTAAAGGGATAAACATAAAAACAGACGACTGCAAACTGTGATCAGCTCTGAGAAGGAAAGGAACACGTCTCGCCGTGCAGAGCTGGGAGCTTTCCCGTCAGGGCTGCTCTGGGGGCGTTCATCTCAGCTAAACAAGCTCTGCTGCTGCACCAAGGCAGGAAGGCAGGGCGCGTGTGACCAGGTAGACTGGGCCTCGTTGATCATTCTCATTCCCCATTCAGCGGCAGCTGTCACGGGCACTTATCTAGTAAACAGATGTCGGCCATAATCATCATGCACTTTACTCAGTAGTTTTATTGGCCCCACCTTTGAGATGAGGTCATTGAAGCTGGGGAGTTTGCTGCATGCCCGTGGTCACCTTGGAAATACCCCCACTGGACTTTAAACATAGACTGGCATGGCTGTCATGCCCCAGCCCTGTGGATGGCATTGTGTAGCTTCTCCCAAGTGGCCCAAATGACTGACATTGACTTTCTTAATTCGTAGGAAATGGTATGTGACAATAAGTGAAATAGTAAGAAATTATTTGGAAAAAAAAAACACAATACTTCCCCAGCTGGTGGGCGTACCCAGTGTCACACACCCCACTCACTGCCTGGCACCTCCTCCCTGCCGACTCCGTGTTCAGAAGCCACTCTGAGCCTTTGAAGAACATTTTGCCTCATGACACTGTTGACTAAGACCTGCGACCTCTCTGTCCCTGGTTAACTCTCTCTTCAGAGCCATTTAAATTTTATGCAGGCTCCTCCACTCAGATGTAAGACTAGACTCTTTAAACTTCTTGATGCAGCTCCTTAATGAGGATCTTGTGAAGGAAACCTAGTCAAAACCAGGGATGTATGCACATAGTGACTGTAACCTCAGCACTTCGTGAAGTTCAGAATCAGAGGGGTGGGAGACTCAGGAAAGGCTTTTTTAAGGTAGCAAGGGGAAAGTGAAAGGACGCAGGCTGTGTGAGACTAAAAGATCTCGGTCCCAGCCAGCAAGGCACCTGCGTTCAGGATGGTGTGTGGAGAGTGCAGAGTTCTCACAAAGAAAGAAGTGGTGGGATGGGAGGGAGGACAGTTAGGTTCTTTACTGGGGAAGGAAAAAGTGGGCTGAACATTTCCTGGTTGAACAAGAGGACTGTGACATGATGTGCTTGTATTTTGGAGAGAAGGGTTTTGTGAGGACAGGCCTAGGGAGAACGCTCTGTGGCTGGGGAGTCAGCACAACAGGGAACCACAGAGACCCGGGCAGACCCCAGGGCCCCTGCTGGGGGAGGGCCTGCCCGCCAATTCGAGCCCTGGGGGCTGCATCTGTCCCTTAGCTGGGTCCTCAGAGCTCCCTTCACAACCCAGTCCTGTTGATACAAGAAAAAGAA
The DNA here is from genome assembly GCF_009834535.1 of Camelus ferus. NCBI lineage: Eukaryota > Metazoa > Chordata > Mammalia > Artiodactyla > Camelidae > Camelus > Camelus ferus. The sequence goes on along the minus strand of NC_045730.1, from coordinate 27,297,670 downwards.
ATGTGGGGCATGAGAAGGGCTGTGTCCCAGGCATTGGTTGAGCCCCTGGGATGTGCCCCACCAGATGTGGGTCTTTGGCTTCATGCAGGAAAGTATTCAAGAGAAAGCCACTGTTGAGTAAAGGTAGATTTATTCAGAGAGAGAAATTGAAAGGCAAGAGAAAGGCCACGAGATGTGGGGGTTGGATGCTCAGATTAAAAGTAGGTACACACTCCACAGACAGAGTGTGAAACTTCTCCGAAGAGGGAGAGAGAGGGGTGACCGAGAGGCGGTGCTGTGTTGCTGGTTTTCATGGGCTTGGTGGCTTCATATGCTAATAAGTAGAAGGACCAGCCTTAGGGCAAGGGGCAGGGATTCCCAGGGAGTTGGCCATTTCCCACCCTTTGACCTTTTGTGGCTAGCCTTGGGACTGCCATGGTGCCTGGGGGCGTGTTATTCACCATGTTACTATTACAGTGGGTGTATAATGAAGCTCAAGCTCTGCTAGAAGTTAAATCTCTTCATCCTGAGCCTCAAGGCCTATTGGGGTTTGAATCCTTCGCCATTTTGATGTTAATTGCTGTGGCCTTCCTTGAATGGCTGTGCTCTGCCCCCTTCCATCCTGTCTCACTGTGATGACACAGAGAGAGCAAAGGCCGGGCCCTGCCTGTGCTCCTGCACTTAACAGGGGGTGGAGTGGGGTGGGCTGAGGATGATTCGTCAGCGGTGAGAAGGATGTTTCAGATTTTCCCACGTGGGACATGGGGACCTGCCAGCAGCCACCGCAGATTTATCTCACGGGCATTATGGCTTCTGTCACTCATCTTTTTCTATTTTCCGTTTTTTTTTAAGTATTTAATCTAAATTTAATATCAGATTTTTTTAGGAAAGAAATTTCTTTTACTTTTCTTTGGGGCTCTTTTTGGGGGGGTAGGTAATTAGGTGTATTTATCTGTTAGTGGAGGCCCTGGGGCTTGAAACCAGGACCCCGTGCACGCTGAGCGCACGCTCTACCACCCGCCCCATCATCTTTTTCTTTCTGCTTTAGCTGCCAAGAATCTTACAGCTGAATTTCTAGTCGGCCTTTAACACTTGTCCTGACTTCATGGCATCCATTTTTATGACTTTACCTCCGCCTGGTTTCATTTAAGTATTGAATCTCCATTTTCTCTTCACTCTCACATTTGTCTTTTTGTTGTTATGGTTGTTAAGCTGTGTTTAAAAAATTGTTTAATTTCTCTTTTAGCAGGAGGCTGAAAGTAAATAAATATGTAAACAAACATCACACTTATATGCTTTTATACATTCTAAGCTGTTTAGTAGTTATTTAAAAACCGAATTGAATATTAAAGTGATAACATTTTTAAATTATTTTTTATAAAGGTATAGCTGATTTACAATATGATATGTTTCAGGTGTACAATAGATGCTCCATTTATAGTTATTGTAAAACATTGGCTGTATTCCCTCTGTTGTAAGATACATCCCTCTAGCGTGTTTATGTTACATGTAGCAGTTTGTATAAGAAAGTTGGGTAATGCAGAGTCTGGGGCGTGGATGTGTGTGACCCAGGTTCACGCTCACCCTGCCTGTCAGAGCCCAGGCCCTCACTCCTGTCTGCATGGGAGCGAGTGGAAGCAGCTCTCATCAGCGCTGGCACCACCCTCTGAGTGGCAGTGACAGCAGTGACTGTGGACATGCAAAGTGTTGTTCCAGGAGCTTTATATGCATTTCTGCATTTAATATTTAAAGCCCTCCTGTGAGGAATCGTTTTATGTATTTTTAATGAATAATACACTTTATTTTTATTTTGATAGAGTCCGGAAAATTTACAGGGGTAGTACAATGAACACTTAGATACACTTCACCTAAAAGGGCAGTATTTGCCCTTTTGGGTCTGGCTTATTTTAGTATACTGTTTCAAGGTTCATCCAGGTTGTAGCCTGAATCAGTGTTACGGAAATGACAGGCCAGCCAAGAAACAAGCACCACTCGGAGGGTTGGAGTACTCAGATTTATTACACTGGTGGGCTCAGAGGGACTTCTGCTCTGAAGCTCTGAGCACCTCCAAGACGTGCACATGAGGTTTTATAGGGTTAATTACAAGTATGGGCTATTAGCCAAGAAGGCTCAAACGACAAAAAGCAAGGAATCAGTACACTAGAGCTTATCAATTCGGAACAGATCACGTTACTGACACTTGTTGAGCTTGGATTTACGAGTTAGCTTGTTAGCCCAGTAAACTGACACTAAACTTCAGATTTACAAGTTAGCCCGGCAGAACTTAGATCAGTAAACCGACACTTATCACACTTAGATTTGTGACTTAGCTCGTTAGCCCAGCTGGGCTTTTCCTTCACATTCCCCCCTCTTGATGCTTTCACAACCCTTGTTGGAGTAAGCATCATCATTTACCTGTTGCAGGGGCTCATAATTGGAGGCTAACATCTGAAGTTTTATAGCCTCTATTTGCTCACTGACAAAGTGGGTCAGGAAGCTTAGGACACAGGGCCTAAATAGCAGAACTGCAAAAATCAGGAGTAAGGGACCTATGAACGGTGCCAGCCAGGAGGTCCAGCCCCAGGGGCCTGTCCATCGGCTCTTATCTAAAATGTTTGTTTCTTTTTTAACTCGGTCTTGTAACTCTTGAACCATTTCTCTGACAATTTCTGATTGATTGGCATAAAAACAACACTCTTCGTTTAGGAAGAGGCATAGTCTCCCCTCTTTGGCCGTAAGTCCAGACCCCTCCTGTTTTGTAAGTCCACCTCAGCCAGAGAGTCAATCTGATTTTGCAGAGTTCCCAGGGTTTCTGCTATTTGTTGGAGACCGTGGCTGAATTCACCTGTAAGCTGAAATTACAGGTTGATACATGGACCACTTGTCACCCGGTTCCATGCAGGTGCATTGTAAAGCCAAGGGGAGTGAGGGCATTAGCGTCAGTAACATAAGCCTTATGAATATCTTAGACATGATGCTCCAGTGATGGCACTAATTATAACAAGGTGTAAAATAGCTACCAGGATTCTATGGCCTATGTTCCAGTCAGGTGAGGCGGCGCTAGTTAGCCCCACTGCTAGTAAGCAGACTAGTATAGCAAACAAGGAAAGAGGCAAGGGAGCACAAAATTAATACATTTAACAGCTGCGTTGAGCTTTCCTCAAGCTTCAGCCGTGCGCTGACTAGCCAGCCTCCGGGTGTGGCTAGAGCAGGGCTCGTCAATCTTCAAGCTTCTTTTTCTCAGGGCTGCTGCAAGGAGTGTGGCTTTCTGCTTCATTCGCTGGTCTGCTTCTCATTGGGCTTCCCGTTCTCGGTTTACAAAAACTTTGTTTGCTACTTCCAGCAGCTGTGTAGCATTCATCCCTGCGAATCCATCCAGTTTTTGGAGTTTCCGGCATATATCGGTATGATTGGGCTACGAAGGCAGCGTTGACCATCCGCTGGTTTTCTTGGGGCTCAGGATCAAAAGGAGTGTAGACTAGGAATGTTTCACATAGACTATCATAGAAGTCAGTGGGGGTTTCTTCTGGCCTCTGGGTCACCGTGGTCATTTTAGACATTTTAGTTGGCTTCTTGGCTCCTGCTCTTAGCCCTTGTAGGATGGCCTCCCAGTACTCACGTAGTGCTTCTCTTCCTTCTTTGGTGTTAAAGTCCGAATCTGGTCTGGTGTCAGGGTCATGTGTTGTGGTCCATCCCTCAACATCCATTGTGTCCCCAGGGGCCCGGCCCTGCAGCCATTTTCGTGTTTTAGTGAGAATGTGTCCCCTCTCCTCTGTATTGAAAAGAGTCAGAAGCAGCTGGCGGACATCTTTTCAGGTGGGCCGGTGAGAATGGAAGATAGACTCTACGAGGTCAATCATAGCCTGTGGCTTTTTGGAGTAGGAAGGAGCGTGATGGCACCAATTGAGAAGGTCTGTGGTGTTAAAAGGTTGGTAGTAGAGTACAGGGTGCCCGGGCTTAACAGTCCCATCTTCCCCAACTTGCTGCGACCCTTGTATCTCCCGCAGCAGCATTTGGAGGGCCGGTGGTGCTGGCTTCCCAGCTTGTGCTGAGCGGATTCTCCTTCCTATGGCTCAGGCTGGGGGCTGGGTTCTGCCTCTGGGTCCTCAGGTTGGGGAGGTGGTGACACAGAGGGTGGTGGTTTCCCCAATGGGACTGGAGGTGTCTGTACCCTGGAGACTTATGGAGGGGGTAGTCATATCTTGTCTTCTGCGTCTCCCTGGAAAATAGGCTTTTTTTCTGTCTGTCTTTTTGTCCTGGACTGGCTGTGCTGCTAATATCTTGCATTGTCCAGGTCCATTTGAGCAGAACCGAATCCATGGGGGTAGAGTCTGGGCGATATTCAGCCAGGAGTCAAAGTAAGGGAATTGATCTGGGTGGCCTGGGGTTCCAGTGATTATTTGATAGACTGCTCGCACTGTTGCTAGGTCCAGAGTTTCTCCTGAGGGCCACCCGACTCCAAAGGCTGGCCATTTACGCTCACATAAAGTGTGGAGCCTACCAGGGGTCATTGAATTCCATAGTCTCCTGAGAACCCCTTTTTGAAATTCTTTATCATGAGTCTAGAGTGGTGGGTTTTGACTTAGAGCCTCCCACTCTTTTTAGATGTTTAAGGATAACAGATCTGTTGTTTCAGATGTTTGGGAAGGTAGCCTTTATATCTCTTTTTTTTCTTCACTCCTCAAAACACCAGAGTTCCTAGAGAGACTGCTCTCTTGCTGGGTCTATGAATTGTCTGAAGGTTAATTTGGTTAGGGAGTCTGGGTTCCAGTCACAGCTGATGTCTCTGGAGCTCAAGGCCTCAAGCAGTTCCAGGGACTTTTTTCATTAAATCCTCTCTATATACTGAACTAATGTATCAGGGGCGTGGGACTGACGGCAGATGGTAAAACAAATGGACTAGAAAAGGGAGAGTCCTGGGGGTCTGAGTCTAGGCAAAAGGGACACTACTTGGGTCAGTTCAGTAGGGGAACAATAAGTCTTGGGTGTTCTGTGACAGAATCAGGTAGGAGACTTTCTCAAAGAAATAGCATCCTAGCCTCCGAGGGCACAGGGGCATTGACTCATTGGCTGTCTATGTCCTTTTCCCTCCCAGTGTAGCCACCCTGTGCCGGTGTCGCACACAAGACAAGGGAGGGTTTTCGTTGCGTCCGCCTGGCCACTCCCCTCGCGGGGACGAAGGTGCCTCTTAGCTTTGGCGGGTCGGTATAAGCTGCTGACTCCGATCGGGACCCTGAGGGACCGATACCGCCCTGAGCCATATGAGGTCACCACGGAACCGCAGGTTGGGACTCACTCAAACTCCGTAGCAGAATGCCATGGAGCTACAAACTCAAGCCTGATCACATGCTTCACAGGCCGCTCATTCACTCTCTCACACACACACACACAGAGGTTAACAACAGTCCTCCCACCAATACCAATATCCTGTTTCCTGTAGGAGGGGATCCACCTCCTCTTCTGTCCACTGGGACAGGACCTGATACCTGACCTGATTTCCCCGTCTGAAATGCCATCAGATGGAGAGCCTGTAGGAGGAGATCAGCCTCCTCTTCTGTCCAATGGGACAGGACCTGATTCCTCCCGGGGGTTCCTACCTTGTCCGGACGGCCACCTGGTGAGTCTGTCCGTCCCTCCATGGAGTCTGGCTCTGGTTGTAGCCCAGCCACCTGGGGGGGACGAGTTGCCGTCACGAAAGAGAACCCGGAATACCGTCGGGCGGCGCCACCTCGTTCGCTGCCGGAGTCCCGTCCCCCGGTCGGCCGGAGCCACCAGTCCAGCAGCTCAAGGGGCCGGCGTGGTTGTATCTCGCTGGGGGCCTCCAGAAATGTTACGGAAATGACAGGCCAGCCAAGAAACAAGCACCACTCGGAGCGTTGGAGTACTCAGATTTATTACACTGGTGGGCTCAGAGGGACTTCTGCTCTGAAGCTCTGAGCACCTCCAAGACGTGCACATGAGGTTTTATAGGGTTAATTACAAGTATGGGCTATTAGCCAAGAAGGCTCAAACGACAAAAAGCAAGGAATCAGTACACTAGAGCTTATCAATTCGGAACAGATCACGTTACTGACACTTGTTGAGCTTGGATTTATGAGTTAGCTTGTTAGCCCAGTAAACTGACACTAAACTTCAGATTTATGAGTTAGCCCAGCAGAACTTAGATCAGTAAACCGACACTTATCACACTTAGATTTGTGACTTAGCTCGTTAGCCCAGCTGGGCTTTTCCTTCACATCAGTAATTTATTCTTTTCACTCAATAATATCCTTTTTCTTTTTTTTGTTTTTGGTCTATTTAAAAATATTTTCATTGAAGTCTAGTCAGTTTATAATGTTGCATCAGTTTCTTGTGTACAGCACAACATTTCAGTTATATAGGAGCATACATGTATTCATTTTCATATTCTTTTCCAACATAAGTTACTATGAGATATTAAATATATTTCCCTGTGCTATACAGCATAAAGTTGCTGTCTATTCTGTGCATAGTCAGTATCTGCAAATCTTGAACTCCCAATTTATCCCTTCCCACACCCTCTCCTCTCTGGTAACCATAGTTTGCTTTCTATGTCTCTGTGTCTGTTTCTGTTCTGTAGATAAGTTTGTCTTTTGTTTGTTTGTTTGTTTGTTTTAGATTCCACATATGAGCGATCTCATATGGTATTTTTCTTTCTCCTTCTGGCTTACTTCTCTTAGAATTACATTCTCCAGGTCCATTCATGTTGCTGGAAATGGCATTATTTTATTATTTTTTTATGGATGAGTAGTAGTCTATTGTATAAATATAATACAACCTCTTTATCCAGTCATCTGTCAGTGGACATTTAGGTTGTTTCCATGTCTTGCTATTGTAAATAGTGCTGCTGTGAACATTGGGGCGCAGGTGTCTTTTTGAATTAGGGTTCCTTCTGGGTATATGCCCAGGAGTGGGATTGCTGGGTCATATGTGAAGTCAGTTTTTTGTCTTTTGAGGAGTCTTCATACTGTTTTCCACAATGACTCCACCAAACTGCATTTCGACCACAGTGTAGGAGGGTTCCCGTTTCTCCACAGCCTCTCCAGCATTTATTGTTTGTGAACTTCTGAATGATGGCTATTCTGACTGGTGTGAGGTGATGCTTGATTGTAGTTTTGATTTGCATTTCTCTGATAATGATATTGAGCATTGTTTCATGTGCCTATTGGCCATTTGTATGTTTTCATTCAAGAAATGTTTCTTTAGGTCTTCTGCCCATTTTTGGATTGAATTATTTGTTTTTCTTTCTTATCAAGTGTAAAAGCTGTTTATATATTCTGGGAATTAAGCCCTTGTCAGTCTCATTTATTGCAAATATTTTCTCCCATTCCATAGGTTGTCTTTTTGTTTTGCTTATTGTTTCCTTTGCTGTGCAAAAGCTTGTAAGTTTAATTAGATCCCACTTGTATATTTTTGCTTGTATTTCTATTGCTTGAGTAGACTGCTCTAGGAGAACGTTGCTGAGATGTATGTCAGATGTTTTGCCTACGTTTTCTTCTAAGAGGTTTATAGTGTCTTGTCTACATGTTTAAGTCTTTAAGCCATTTTGAATTTATTTTTGTGTATGCTGTGAGGGAGTAGCCTAACTTCTTTGATTTACATGCAGCTGTCCAGTTTTTCCTGCACTATTTGCTGAAGAGGCTGTCTTTACTCCATTGTATGTTCTCACCTCCTTTGTCAAAGATTCAATGACCAAAAGTTTGTGGGACTATTCTTGATAATTTTGTGTATCCATTCATTGATGGATGGATATTGTTTGTAACTTTGGCTACTCTGAATGATACTGCCATGAATATTGATGTGCAAGTTTTTGTGAGAATATGTTTTCATTCTGTTGGCTGTAGAGCTGGCCCACCTTATGTGTAGTTTCCACTTCATGGATCCAGATGGCTGGTAGTAAAGGGACTCGAACTTCCTTGGATTATGGAATCCAGGATGGGGGGTTCCTGAAACCAACCCCCCGAGGATACTGAGGGATGACTCTACATGTAGGAGTGAAATTGCTGAGCCATATAACTCTAACCTTTTGAGGAAACACCAGACTTCTCCAAAGAAGCTGCACCATTGTCCCTTTCCACTGGCCACAAATGAGGTATCTCTGCCTCCTGACCAACACTTGTTATTGTCCATGTTTTGATTATAACCATCCTAGTGGGTGTAAAATGAGATCTCATTTTGATTTTGATTTAGCTAATGATGCTGAGCATCTTTTCATATGCTTATTGGCCATTTGTGTATCTATTTAAATCCTTGGAAAATTTAAAAAATTGGGTCGATTTTCTTTGTATTGTTCAGTTGTAAGCATTTGTTATATATCCTGGATACTAGTCTCTTATTAGATACAAGCTTTGAAAAATTTTTCTCCTATTCTGCAGATTGTTGTTTCACTTTGCTTTTTTTAAACATTAAAACAATTTCTTTATAGGAGAGGTAATTAGATTTATTTATTTATTTATTTATTTTTTGCCAAGCACACACTCTATCACTTGAGCTACCCCCTTCCACTTTCATTTCACTTTCTTGATGATGTCCTTTGTAACAAAAAGGTTTTAATTTTGATGAAGTCCAGTTTATCTGTTTTTTTCTTATCACTTGTGCTCTTGGTATTGTATCTAGGAAACCATAGCCTATCCTAGGACCACAAAGATTTATACTATGTCTTCTTTTAGAAAGTTTATAGGCTTAATTTTTACGTTTCTGTCTGTGATCGATTTTGAATTAAATTTTATTGGTTATATACAATAGGGGGATCCAGATTCCAGATTCGTTCCTTTGCCTGCAGATACCCAGGTGTCCCTGCACCATTCGTTGAATAGACTATCCTTTCAATGGAGTGTTGTTGGCACCCTTGTGGAAAACTGACTGTAAACGTAAATTTCCCCCCCCCCTGGATTTTTTATTGTGTCTCATAGATTTAAAGTGAGTCCTCCAACTTTGCTCGTCTTTTTCAAGATTGTTTTGGCTTTCCTGGGTCCCTTGTACTTCCATATGAATTTTGGGATCAGTTTTTCAATTTTTGCAAAGAAGTCAGCTGGAATTTTGATAGTGATTCCATTGCATTTGTAGATCACATTGGGGAGTCTTAACATTTTTAACAATATTGTCTACAATTCCATGAATATGGGATGTCTTCCATATATGTAAATCTTTTAAATTCTTTTTCAGTGATACTTCAAAATGCTCAATGTACAAATCTTGTAAATTTTTGTTAAATGTATCTCTCATTTTATTTTTAATGCTGTTGTAAATGGAAAGTCTGAGCTTCTTAAGGGTGGGAGTATATATCCATTTGTTTATTTCTAGGATTCCTACACAGCAAATACACTAGGTTTATATTTGCTACATAAATCTATCCACAACTCTTCCCACCCCCGTGTTATAAGAAACCAAGACCCAGGTTAAGCTACCTGAACACCTATGTGGAAGTGAGAAATGAGACCCTTGGGTGGGGCACAGTGCAGATGATACTGAGAGCTTATTCAGGATGGCTTCATCTTAATTTCTTTTAAACAATCCTTTCAGTGTATATAGTCAGATACATTAAGAACATGCCCTTTTGATGTGCAGAGGAGCTAAGACTATCATTTTCAAATAATTTCTAGTGAGAGTGTTGTACTTGAAACCTAATTTGCATCAATCTTTGAAGATTTATGTTTCAGGAGCTTTGACTAAAGAACACCTGTCTTTATTCAATAACGACAACTAAATGCTCAAACAACATGTAAGAGTTTGAGCAAACTGCCCCCGCCCCGTAGTGCTGGGTGGCTGCAGCTGTAACTGGAGTCAGCGCTTACCTTTCTCAGTACACTTGTGCTGATCTGGTCAAAGGGGTTGGTCCAACACTTTGTCTGTAGTCTGTTGGACAAATCCGAAAAACATTGATTTAAGGTTCCTGGAATGGAATCTATTCTTATTAATATTAAGTAAGCACATATTAAGTGCTTACTGTATGTTGGGAATTGTCCCTCAGCCTCACATGAATATTATTTCTCTTAAAACCTCACATATTTCCTTGTTATTCCCACTTTACAGATAAGGAGACTGAGCATTAGGTTTTCTCTCTTTTGGGGGGAGCTCATTATCAATGACTGCAAGTTGTAAGGAAAAAGATATTGATTCATCCTGAGAAAATATTTTTCTGAGAGTCAGCAATGAAGAGGGTGACCACTGAAGAGGGTGATCATTGTTCGAGTGAGACGAGCCCCGGGTTGTACGGAGTCAGCATCCCTGTCCTGGACACGGCCCGTGTAGAGCTGCGTGGTGGGTGAGGCGGCAAGGCCGCGCAGGAAACGAGGATGCCGGGCCGTTGGGCTGTGCTCAGGCCTGGTGAGGCTTTCTCTTAAGGGCAGTGGACCGTCATTGACAGATTTTAAGTAGAGGAGTGGGGTGCTCTTGTAGATCACTTTTGTGCTTGTAGAATGCTTGGAAACATTTAGAAGGCTCGGCAGGAGGTGATGTGATGAGTCAGAGTAGGGTGGCTGCGAGGTGTAGCAGTGTTCAGTTTTCAAGTGGTTTTCAGTCCCAGGTTTGTGGCTCAGTAGCCGTGTCACTTTGGATGATGCACTCAAGGAAGTGAAACAATTTACCGAATCAATTGAAGCAGTGATGTACCCAATTCCCAGGACTGTTGTGGACATCCAGCGAGATAACATGTGCACAGTGTGCAGCGTGGTCCCCAGCACAAAGTCAGTGCTGAGGGAGTGCCAGTGAGTAGCTGGTAGGACAGGTGTGGGTGGTGGGACTCAGTGACTGAGGAAATCTTAGCCCTGAAGTAGGGGTCCAGGCACATCTGTGAGTGATGGGCCTGAGCTGGGAGAGGCAGGGAGACCTTCCCCCACGACCAGGGGCCCTGGGCAGGACGGCTATGGGAGGAGCACCGTGAAGTCAGCTCTTTATAGGTAGAGTTGGAGGTGCCCTTGAGACATCTAAGTGCAGTGTCACGAGCTCACAGTGGAGGTCTGGGCCCGGGCTGTGCATTTTCCTATAATCTCAATCCCTAAGGATGCCGAGATATTGATCACTGAACATGAAGACATACTTTAAAGACAACTGAATGGTAGTATCATCTCTGTCATCAAAGCTCACGTCTCTTTATTCATCACTCACTTTGCTAATTGGGTACTTACAGGGCTCACTTCACCGCCCTCCCCTGGGCTCAGGCTCCATAGTAAAGAGCTAGTGAGCCTCCCTCTTTCCCGGAAGAAGACACATTTAGCTGGTAGCCTTCTGTACCTCGCCAGACTTAGACTTTTAGTTTGTTATTTTAATTCTATTTTCTGTTGGCCATCTCCTGACAGGAGAGACGTTTTACCTCATGCTCATGTTTCAATTAGATATTACTGAGAATTGCTGATCTGATCCATAGTGTATGTATTTTATTAACTTTGTAGAGTACTTCTCATTTTTCTGTCTTTACCCTTTAATTTTGTATGCCCCTTCAAGGCTCTGTCTTATTTGGGGCCTTATTTTTTTTAATTAAAAAATTTCTGTTAGTTAAGAAAACAAAAGCAAAGAAAAAATGCACATGATACCTAAATTTAGAAAATATCTGGTGTGTTTTCTGTCTCGGCAATGGAGGGTTCTAGAAACTCGTGAAAACCTTCATTACACAAGTTCCTTAAAATGCTGATTAAGAAATAAAACCTTCCTTCCTTATCTTTCAAGCTGCACAGCTAATTGTCAAGAAAGTGAGGGGAAATCCTCAGAATCCAAGACGAACCAGAAAGAGGGGGTTCTGGGAGGTAAGCGAGACTTAGAAGCCCTGGGAGGCCAGTTGGCTCCTGAACTGAGTTTCAGTTGTCCTGACAGGAGGGCAGGAGGTGAGCCCCAGGCCTCTTACACTGGGAGTTGGATGGCTGATCATATGTAAGGCCAAGCCCATCCTGAGGAGCCTGCTTTACTAAAGGGTGAACTAGAGAAAAAAAATTCCTCAAGGCAAGAAAGTAAGGAAAGTTAATTTTTTTGGAAGAGGGGAAAAGTAACAAATCCAAAGTAAGGATTTAGTTTAAAGCTGTTCTGGCATGACAGTGACCACAAACTCCTGGCATAAAAGCACAGCTCTTCCTGGAATGAGAAGATATTTTGAATGAATCAGTGAACAGCCATTCCGAAAAAGGCCTCCAGAGTCTTCTGGATCAAGATGCTGGACCCAAACACTACTCTTCCAAGGTCTCATTTAAATAACCAGCAAGGTTTTAGAGGAAAGAAGCTATAATCATAGCTCTATTTATTGACATTAATATATGCTAGGAATTCAGAGGTGACTATGGAGTTGTCTCCTCTTTTATGGACCTTACTTTCTGTTTGGGGAGACGCACTGACATAGTCGGGGAGCTGTGTGGAGGGAGGTGTTAGTCTGTTGCAATTAACCAGGAGAGGAGATTAAGAAAGCAGTGAAGGGTGGGTGACATTTTTAGCTGAGGACAGTCCTGTTCAGTTGGCTTTTAATTGCAGGCTCGATGAGTTGTCACTGGAGGGAATAGATCTTACGGAGGATGGACTTAGCTCAGGCCTCTTCAGAAAGGACAAGTGAACCTGGAGAAAGACAGTCAAATCTGTGCAGACATTGAAGTCCACGTGAACGTGCTGTATCCCTGAACCAAAGAAAGGGCAAGTAGGCAGCACTTCTTGAGGACAGAGGAGTGGTTTTTAAGGTTCTCCAAGAATGAATCCCAGGGAACCAGGATGGCCAGTTTTCAAACTGTGACTTTGCTCTTTGGACGGTGTACCCACCGAGGATATTGGCCGTTTATAGGTTTTCATTTCTCTTTAATACTTGTCAGGTGATGAGGACGTGGGCACAAGCATTTGACACCTTGTCGAGGTGACTTTGGGTTCCTGCCTAGAAGCACGGGCACAGCTGCGTCTGCGTCATACATCTTGCCGCCCATCCCACTCCCCGGCTCCGTGATCACTGCAGAGTCATCCCTTGTAAACCTGTCCATCTCCTCTGTGACATCATAACCCATGAAAAGACCGGAGCGTATTAGCTTGGCTTTGTTCTTTTCCATCCTTCTCTTCGAATGATGATGACTGATAGTGGACCCAGTAATGTTAGCAGATGTTTCACAAGTAGGGCTCTCAGTACAAACCTTGTAATCCCCACTGTGTGATCTAGAGAAGAAAGTTACATTCTTTCCAAATTGTTTTGATGCACTTATGTGGGAAATTGGTGTAAGATTGAATATGTATTTCCTCTCTGAATCATCACAGCTAGAGGTGAATGTTTGTAGACATGGAATGTGTTTTCTGTATTTGAACTGTATGGTCCCCTAAATTCTCCCCAGCTTTTTAAAGTCATCACTGGAGTGCTACCTCCAGAGTGTCCCAAAGCATCCACCACTGCCTGTTCTTCAGACACTGTGAGTTTCCAAGTTGGAGAAGGCTGCTAGCTGGTGAGGCATTCTCTGGCACATCTCTGGCTGGCTGATGTGGGCTTAGCACCCAAGACTTGGCAGACAGTAACTAACCAAGATCACGTCCATTTCTGGGACACTCATGGAGGATTTTAGACCTATGCTAGTGGCATACGTTATTTCATTTAGTTTTCCCAACAATCATAATTAGATTTTATCACCTGTATTAATAAGGAAACTGTCAAAGCGAGTGACATGCAGACTTCAGACTGGAACTCGGGTCTTTCTGATCCCTGTCTCTATTCCCTCCACGGCCTATCCTTCCAGCTGGCCAGGAGACTCTTCCTCTGTCTTGAGTTTCCCGCTGATGTTACCACTCTCTTTGTTTCTAGGAGAGGAAAAGAAGTCTAAACTTACTTTCCAGTTGGAAATGGAATGGAGAGTTAACGTTGGAAGCCGGGAGAGTCTGTCCTGTGATGAAGCGGTCTCCGAGCTACTTCCATGGGGACGTCACGTCACTGTCTGGGCCCCTTGCACAGCCTGTGCACAGGTGATAAGCCAGATGTGCCGAGCAGTCCTCCCGGACAGGGCAGTGCGTTGGAAATGAGTTTGGGGATTTGGTTTCATTTCATAGGTTCCTGAGGGCCTTGGCCTGGCACTTCGAGTGGGACCATTCCCTGTCCCACAGACTCGTGCTCTGGGCCCGTGCAGACCTGACGTGGCCTCAGCCTGAGGCTCAGGGCCCGTGGTGATGAGGAGCATTTTAGTCCATGGTCTGCCGGAGGCTCTGACACTTCTGGGCCGTGGGACTTTGTCCAGGATGATAATAATTCCTCCCCGAGGTTCAGATTTCCTTGCCTGTGAGCCGGGGTAGTAATAGTTTCTGAGATGATTGTAATGATTCAGTAAGGGGCACAGCGTGTGCTGGCAGGTAGCTGGTGCTTAAGGAGCAGAAGTCGCAGTCACTCTGTCAGCCTCTCACTGTGTGCTCTGTGCTTTGAGAGGTTGTGTGTTTGGTGAAAGTCCCGCCCAAACCCTAGGGTCTAGATGAACTGTTGTTCCTTTACTTTCCCTTCCTTTTCCTCTTTCCCTTCTCTGTGTCTCATGTTTAGGGAGCAGATTCCTCTGTTTCAGGGAATATGGGCCTTTCTAGAAAAAGGACAGGCTGAACATGGAGAGGTGGGGCCCAGAGGGGGTCTGGAGAGTCTGCACAGCGCTGCTTCCCTGCGTTTCTGCATCCGGTCCCGTCAGTGCACAAAGACAGCCTTCCTCTTCCTTCCTGTGTCATCGAGTCTCTGTTTTATGGGAAAACAATTTTTACGTATCTATTTTCACTTACATGTTTCGTTCAGATGCTTGTTCCTTTTCTCCCTGTGCTTCAGCGTTCCGAGGAGAGAATTCAGCAGTGCAGCATCCTCTCCGAGCTCTATGAGTTGATCGGCTTCTACCGCAAGTCCGCCTTCTTCAAGCGGGTGGCCCCCGTGCAGCGCGCGGCCCCCGGCATCCCGGAGCCTGGTGGGAAGGCCTGCTACTGACTCCTTCTGCAGATGCTTCCTGGCTACAGTCTGTCGCTGGACCTGCAGGACTTCAGCAAAGTTGTTGGAACTAAAACATTGCTTCAGTCCCATTAACCATGCCTGGTTTGGGCCCTGCTGTCCTGTCTCATCAGGGTGAATTCTGATTCGTGCAGAACAGGGCTCTGCAGACTTTTTCTGTCAAGGGCTTGGGAGTAACTCTTTCAGGGACTGCAAACCTCCTGATCTCTGGTGCAGCTGCTCAGCTCTTCTGTTCAGACCCCAGAGCAGCCGGACAATCCACACAGCCACAGAGCTTTATTCACAGCAGTGGCTGGGGCCGGATTGTGTGTGTGAACTGCAGTTTGTCCCCACAGCCTCCTCACTATTGACGCCTGCACCAGAGCGTGCATTTGTGACAATGGGTGAACCTACACTGACACGTCATCGTCACCCAGAGCCCAGACTTGACACTAGGATTTACACTTGGTGGTGTGCACTCTGTGGGTTGGGACAGAAGTACAGTGACATGTATCCACCGTCACAGCATCATACAGAGTAGTCTGTCTTAGTGACCCTAAAAATGCTCCGTGCTGCACCTCATTCATTGCTCCTTCCCCTCTAGCCTCTGACAGCCACTGATCTTTTAGTCTCTGTGGTTTTGCCTTTCCCAGAACACCATACAGTTGGAATCAGACAGTTGCGGAACCTTCCCAGATTGGCTTCTTTCACTTGGTAATATGCATTTAAGGTTCCTCCATGTCTTTCCACGCCTTGATAACTCATTTCATTTTAGCACCAAATAGTAGTCCATTTTCTGGCTGGACCACAGTTTATCCATTCACCTACTGAAGGACAGCTTAGTTGCTTCTGAGTTCTGGTGATTATGAATAAAGCTGCTAGTAACATCTGTATGCAGATTTGTGTGTGGACATAAGTTTCCATTTCATCGAGTAAACCCCAAGGAGCACAGTTGCCGGATCGTATGGTAGGAGTACGTTTAGTTTTGTAAAAAATTGCCAGACCACCTTCCAAAGCATCTGGGCCATTTTACATTCCCACCAGCAATGCATGAGAATTCCTGTCGCTCCACATCCTCACCAGCATTCGGTGCTGTCAGTGTTCTGCGTTTTGGCAGTTCTGACAGGTGTGCAGTGGTACCTCGCTGTTTCAGTCTGCATTCCCTTGATGACAGATGCTGTGGAGCATATTTCCTTAGACTTCTTTGGCATCTAGATTTCTTCTTGGATGAGGTGTGTGTTCAGGCATTTTGCTCATTTTTAATCAGGTTATTCATTCTTCTTGTTGAGTTTAAAGAGATTTTGGTATATTCTGGATATCAGCCCTTTATCAGTGTGCCCCTGCCCTTCACCTGCAGCACCGGAGTTGTCCTTTTGGTCTCAGTGGAGTGTCAGCTCTTCAAAGAGGTTCCCTGTCTTCCCTCAGCCTAAATACTGTCCTTGTATTTTTCACTTTCATTGACTCATTTTGTTCTTTTTAAATAGAATTTCCCATAAATTGTAAGTACATGAAATAAAAAAAGGACAATGATTGAACACCGCCTCCCCCACCAGTCTGTGTGCCCTGTGAGAGCAGAGGCCCTGTCCCCACTCACCGTGTCCCATGACAACACATGGCACATTTCCATGTAAAATTGTGTAGCGTGGGGCCAAACATGATGAGCAGCTATGATGACATGTGTTGGCTACCATTTATTGAATAGAGTTTGTTTCTTGATCTTAATTACTATACCACATGAATGAAACATGTTTCTTTTGAAAAATAAAACAACAAAGCACACCTCCATGTGATTGGTAATTTCTACTTAGCTTTCTGATCCAGGAGAGGACGTTCACTATCATTTTGTGGAGGAGGTTGGGGAGGTAAAGTAAGAGAGTGAGATCAAATAAAGTAAAAATGATAACAGTTATCAGCTGGCTTTATTTTCACTAAGACATAAAAGTTACTTTAAACCATATCTCAGCTGTTGTTCTGTTGTTTTAAACATTTCTCATAGAATTAAGTGAAAGCCCACTAATCCCTGAAAGGGAAGTTGTGTGCTCAGGTCCTGAAAAGTGTTTATGTCTATTTCTTGAAATGAATATTTTCCCTGCTGGTTACAGAAAGTCGATGCTGGAACACAGCTGTGCTCTGTGTGTGTCTGCCGGCTTCATGGGCTGCTCACAGTCATTTTCATTTTCTTGTGTTGAAGTGTATGAAGGTTTTCCATCAGATATTTTGCTCAGCCTTTTCCTAAATGAGGGGTTGAATTTTCCACAGGAAATCTTATGAAAGACAGTGACAAGGCACATGGGTTTCCCAAAAAGCAATAGTTCATGTAATAAACTCTCACATTGGTGAACTTTTTTAATACAAGGGAGGAGAAAATTTTATCTCTGGGTCATATGCCACAAATCTGTCTTAAGAAAAATAGATTCAAATTTTATAGAAGAAGCACTTTGAATCAAGTAGAGATTATGATTTGTACACTATTTGGTGTTAGAACTTATACTCAGACTTATCATAATTGCCTGTGGTAGGAACTGGATCATTATTTATTTATTAAAAAAAAAATCCACTAGGTGCTATTTGCCCCATTCCTGATGCGGCAGTGCTGAGGTTAGTTAAGTTGGGCCATTTAGAATTCTTAGCTAGGGTTTCAGGACATTGATTTCAGCCTCTTTATCTCTTTTTACAATCTCTTCTTTTGTGTTGGCCTTTGGTCTTTTGACAATGTGGAAATACTGCACGGATCTGTCTTTCCATTTTTTCCTGTCTTTGTGGGAAAAGATTTCTGTAAGACAGACTACTAGGACATTAAGTTTTCTGTGTGGGTTAAGTTTGGTCAGTTCTAAGGATTTCAATTAATACGTATTAATACTTGCTATTCAGCTAATGATAGTAAAATTATAAAATAACTTAAGTATACATCAATAAGTGTAGTACAATAAGCCCATCACCCAGATTAAGGAATTCACAAACTTTTCCATATTTCCTTTGTTCAGACCTTTTTTCTCTTATTTGTCCTTTGTTGAAGTATTTGACAGCAAATCCCAGAAGACATGTCATTTTACCCTATGTACGCAAGTAGGCATATCTGAAAAATGAGGGTCTTTCCTTTGATCAGGTTTTTCCATTTGACCCATGTGCTCGTTAAGTACCACCTGTATCAGGCATCTCACTAGGCGTTAGGGATACTTAGGGCAATGAGACAGTCCTGGCTCCCAAGGAAGTTAAGGGCTAATGGAAGAAACCAACACAGGAGCTTAGGTGCCTCACCTAAGATACCTGCTGGATGACACCAATTGGACAAAATTTGTGCACAATACAGTAGGATTCACAGAAGGGACTAGTCAGACTTGTAGGGCAGGCCATGAGAGAGGTGGTCAGCAGGGCTACAAGAGGAGGAATCACTTGATCAGAATCTGAAATCCTTTCTGCCAACCTTTCTACCAAGCCCCCAGGGCCCATCATACACAACCCTGTGCTGTAACTGTTTTTGATTCCTGTTACCACATCTCCTTCAGGAAGTATTTTAAGGTGGAAAATATTTAAAATCAGTAATTGTTGCCAGAAGGGACATAGAACAAGGAACATGGAAATAACACAAATGTCCATCAGCAGATGACTGGATAAAGACGATGTGATACATATATACAATGGAATACTACTTAGCCATAAAAGATGCCATTTGCAGCAACATGGATGGACCTGAAGACTGTCATTCTAAGTGAAGTGGGGTGGAAAGAGAAAGAAAAATGCCATATGACTTCATTTATGAGGACTCTAAAATTAATAGCAATAATAATAAGACCACAAATGAACCAATTATTATTTTGATTTCTTGAATATGTGTAAGCACATCTGACAGTCCTTTGTGATTGGATTACCATATTCTGTTTATTATTCTTTTGTAGTTGTCTTTATTCCTCTGGTAACTGTAAGTTTAAAAATCTAAAGCTCTAATCTGTTCTTAGAAACGATAAGTAGTACATATATGTAAACTAAAAAAATGCAGTATACACTATACATGTATTTATATGCAATATGTATATGTGGAGTTGAACTGTAATAATTATACCTAATAAAACTGAAAAAGAAAAAGAAAAAATTTATTTAAAAAAGTCACCCCTCTTTAGATATTAAAACGTTCAGTTCTGAGATTCTGTTAAAGACAACATGGAAGTGGGCTTTTAAGATTTTCTCCTTGCTCCTCAGTGAGAAGCCTGGGCTGCACAGCTTGGCCGCCACAGGCACCCAGGGCTTGCCGGATTGCTTCTCACTTGTTGGGAGGAAGATTAGCTGCTTGAGGAATATTTATGCTCTTAGAAGTTGCTGAAAACCCCACAGAGCTTCTGTTTACATGGAGTGTATCTGTCAATATACCCCAGTTTAGAAATTAGAACAGAAAATTTTAAACCCAAGAATTGACAAGCACTCGCTGCCCCAGCTCGTGGTCAAAGCAGTGCTGCCACGGTGGCGTGTGTTGGTTCTAGAAAAAATGCACCGTACACTCAAGAATGAGGGTGAACACACAGATCCCATCTCAGCAATGCTATGAAGAGCTGGGACCCAAAGCACCTAAAACAGTGCTGAAGTCCCCAGATGTCCCAGAACGCACAGAGCCATGGGATCAAGAATCCAGTGTCTTGTGGATCATCAGTCGTGGAGACCGAGTCCTGGGTCAGGAGGAGCAGAAGTAGGGATCCCAGGCACACAGTCCTATTGACAGCAAAGTTTAAAGGTGTTGAATTCACTAAAAGTTTGGGAAAGATTTGCATTTAGAATACTACATTTCCTCTCCTGGAGACGTTAGAAGGATAACACTGATTAATAGAGGATGATTGTAATGGATTAATTATGATACTTATGACGTGAGCTGCTAACACTAACCCTGCACTCAGTGTAGACTAAGCCTTTTATGTACACACTTCTTTAGGTCTACACACCCCTGCAAGGTGGCATTAAGCATTCATACAACCATGAAACCAGTGACTATAAAACAATCACAAGGCTTCCTCTCCAGCATGAGGTAGCAAAACAAGCAATGATTTTCAATGACAAAAGCAAGAATCATATATTTTGGGGAAAGAAAGCAAATGAAACACTGAAGAACAATAAACCAACAGAGCAGATGGAATGGAAACTTTTATTGAAGAAAGCAATGATTGATTCAATTAAAACAGCTAATGTCCCTGGTATAATTGAACCACCAATCCAAAATTTTGGAACAGTGGGTTGTGAAATTACTGTCTCATTTAATATTGGAATTCCTAGTTGAACCAATTTGATATGCATCACTGGTGTGAGGTTAGCTATTTAGGTAAATAACAATATTCCTATTTTTTAAGTTAACAGGAAACATAACACAGGACTCCAGATTTAGGGAGAGAATGCAAACAACTACTATCATACTCCATCCAGTAAGGACACGTGTCCCTGCGTCACCAAAGCAATGAGAATTTGCACAAAGAAAACACAGTTCTCCAATTGTGACAAATACGAGACCGTGAGCCATGAATTACGAGAACAAGCAACTGTTTAAATGCCATGGGCAAATTTTTTTTTATCATCTTGAAAACATCACTGATGTTCTAGGTAAGAAAAAGAATTGTTTTACTAACAAATCCAACTGACACAGGGGTTTTTCCAAGTGAGAAGGTGATTCCAAAAAGTGCAGTAAAATGAGTAAAGATGATCTGTGCAGTGACGGAGCTGGTCTGAGACTGACCAGCATCACGATTCCCGGTTTTACACTTGCTCTCTGCTCGTCACCTTTGACACAAGAACTCATCAAATGATTTTTTTTTCTTTAGGAAAACAAAGATAAATAAAATCTAACTACAAGATGTGGTATGAAAAGCGGTAATGAAGTTGTCTAACCTTATGATGCAGCCAGTGTAATGTAGCACTTATTCGGGCACTAGAATTTTTTAATTCATGATTTATTTTATACCCTATTTCTATCCTAAAGGAGGCGCTTAAAGTTTTCTACTTTATTCAACATATCTTGTGGGGGTTGTGATATACACTGGTATGGCAGTTTTCAGAGATTCAAAATCGCCTCTGTGGTTGTGGTCAGGAAAGGCAAGGCTCCCTCACAGCTGCGACGGAGAAGGAATCCCCGGAGTCAGCCCCCGGGCAGCTTCTGAACCGCATCTGCTTGCACTTGGCACAGGACACCATCAGCAAGTGTAACTCTGACAAGGAGATTTCCCCGGGGACCTGGGAGGTCCTCTAACTTTCTGAAGCCACTTGTTTTCCAGTTAGGTAAGGCTTGGAAAAATAGTTTATTATAAGTGACTTCCTTTGTATGTGCCTTTTGTCCTGAGAGGTCACTAATTAGCATAGAATATAAAATACCCCATAATATAAGAATTTAGGTACCACATCTTTCCATCTACCTGTCTATTTTTTTTATCATATTTATAGTTAGGTTACATATTCTATGATGTTCACTTCTGGGCACCAAAAAAGAATGGTTACAAAATTTTTATTATAAAAAGGGGGGATTGGGTCTAAGGGTTAAAAACCACAACTGCTAACAATAAAAACCATATAATATTTTTAATCTCAGTTCCATCAGAGCTTCCCGAATTATTCCCTCAAGTTCACTGTTACAACAGTAATGGAATCTCTGTTCTTCCAAGACTCGGGCCTGATCGCCAACCATAAAGATATCTGTCTGTGAGTCCCTACTTGTCCTCAAGGCCCCCAAACACCTTACAGGGTGTACTTTCTTCAGTGTCCCTACTGTAGGGGAAACCTGGAAGTCCCAGGCACTGTCCAGGATTCACACCTACCTGCAAAAATCAAAGTCATGTGACTGAAACGGGACAACCCAGGTGGTGTGATAGGGCTGAAAGCTCACCAAAAACAGGTTTGGGGGCCTTACCCAAGCCCTCTGGCTCCTCACATGAAGGACAGGGAGGCCCAATTAGCCACGAGACTGGAGGGCTTCATTACTCCATGAATAAAGGATTTGTGCTAGTGCCACCTTTAGACAGGGAACCCCAGAACCCAGACTTGGAAGCACCCCGTCCCCTCCCCTCTGAACAAATATTCTCTCAAGATACATAGTAAGAGATGGGAGCCCCGGTGAGCTCTGGAATAAGATGCAATCTGAAAGACTGCTGGTAACAAATGGTGTGGAGCTCGGGCAGCCCCCAGGACCATCAGCCCTTCTGGTACCACTGATGCCCACACTTCCATCCACAACAGTTTCTTCAGGACCCTTACGCATACATAACCATCACACAAAGATGATTGCTTAGACATATTTTAAGAAAAATAACATTATGAGAATGCCAAATTCATGACAAGTC
This sequence comes from Camelus ferus, assembly GCF_009834535.1. NCBI lineage: Eukaryota > Metazoa > Chordata > Mammalia > Artiodactyla > Camelidae > Camelus > Camelus ferus. The sequence goes on along the minus strand of NC_045730.1, from coordinate 27,275,479 downwards.
AGAGTCAAGACCCCAGAGTATTTACTGAATGAGATCTCACGTGTGCTCCCCAGTGAGTTTAAACCCTTAGGACACAGTCATGGAACAGTAGGCATTTTCTTTCTTTCCTGCAAGTTGGCTTTACTGGAGAAATCCGTAGACACAGGAAGACTCTGGGTCCCACCTCTACTCCTTACACAAAGGGCTCATCACGTGAAGTGGGACCAGCACTGTTGCGACCGGCTCCAATGTGAGCCTCCCGTGTCCAGCTCCCTGAGGAGCAGGGCTCCCCCCACAGGAGCAGAGACCCCCAGGAACAAAGCTTCCCCCACGGGCACTGCAGTGCCTGTAAGAATCAGGTGTCTGAAGAGTGAGCCTGGGGCAGGCAAGACAGGAAGCAAGCACCGCTCCCGCACGCTCTGCAGGTGATCTCTGTGTCATCTTGAATAAATACAGTCAGCATTAAAGATGTTTGAGAAGAGGGTAAAAGGTAAGGCCTCCCCAAATCTCCACGCGTTCCTTTAGTGGGAGTCCTGGAAGAACACATGGCGACAAGAGACGCTGGCTTCACATGCGCACGTTGCCCTCAGGGCTGCAGGGGAGGCCACGGTGCTGCCTCTGCCCCACCTCCTGCCCTCGTCCCCCAGACCACACAGGGGCCGCTGACTCGTATCTCTGACTTTTTTTCCTTGGTATTGCTGCTCTTCCAGCTTTTAAGAGCTCATAAGAACCTCACCAGATAATCTTTAAAAATTAACCCAAGTCAAATGAAATCAACCACAGAAACACGCTGCCTTCATCATTACTTTACATTTTAGGAAGAAATTCTTGAAGATGACTCCCTGACTTGAAGGGGTGGATGGAGGAGAAAAGAAAACAAGACAAGCATTTTTGGCCCATAAAAAATGAGAGGTAACCAGATGGTGGCTAGTTTTCATTGCACATTTCTGCCGCCCCAATTTCACATACCCCTCCCAACTGAACTCATCAGAACTCGACTGAAGGAGACGGCTGCGCAAATTTATTGGAAACCAAAGAAATCGCTACAGAAACAGCTTCCCAAACCCAGCGAGAACACTGGAAGCTGACCAGTGCCAGGATCTGAATACTAAAACACGCAGATCCAAACTCAGACCCCCTCCCTGGTGGGTGTACTTACAGTGGGGGTGTCGCCGTGCAATTTCTCAGCATCCAACATATAAAAATGAAAGGGACTCCAGTTTTCAACATCACAGTCCCTCTGAAACAACTGGTGGTCAATTAGCGTTTGTCGGCAGCAAAACTCGATTTTCTCCCCTGCACGTGGAGGTGAACACACAGAAGAGACTGATGATCCCTGCTGCGCGTGTAGCTAAGTGTTTCTAAGCAAACTGGCTCCATCATCCTTATGATGAGCAGGGGAGTGTGTGAGCCGCGGGGCTCTGCACACTAACGGCCAGGCAAGGAGGGCGCTTCCTTTGGGGAGAAAAACGCGGAAGCAGCACTCGCTGGAAATAAATTCTAATTAAAATTTCAGGTGCGCTTCCTGCAGTGGAACCCACACCAATAGATGAGGCTCCCTCCGTGCTGTCCAGTCATGTAAGCCAGGCTCATTATTATACCTGTGTGTTTGGTTTAGCAAGTGAATCATGTCTGTTTTCTGGAAATTACATGAGGGTGGAAAACCTTCCAAACATGTTCATTTATTTGCTGTGGACTTTGTTTAATCCTCTTAAGAGCATTTAGAATGACAACCTTGTGAAATTAGCATCTTTGCCTGAGAGAACTTTCCAGTCACATGCGCTGAACCCTAGGACAACCCAGAAGCAAAATCAAAACGTTTCAGCTGCACAGCACCGCAGAATGTGTCCAGTTTGAGAGTCAAGGATTTTTTTCTCCACACCCTTTTCCTCCTCTGCCCAAATTAATCAGCTTCTGCTGCTCTTGTATAATGAGTATCATAAGACTCATCTTCTCCCCCTGTAAAATGGAAATGGGAAATACTTCTACCCAATAAAATGTCATAGAACTTACTCCCAAAATTACATATATTAAAAAAAAAAAAAACAACCAGGGCTTTCCGCTGTCCAGGGATAGGAATCATTTATTTATTGTATCAATTGTTACTAGAATAAACTTTTCAAAATGGAACACCTCCTCAGAAAACTTCAACTACTATTCAATAAAAATATCACAGAAAATTTCTGAAAAGAATTTAAAGGAAAATCATTTTTAACTAAATCATATACTAGTCACACTGAATAAATTCTATTTAGAGAACCCTTACTTCTTTTTTTTAATAAATGGCCTATAAAAACACACCCAGCATTAATCAGTAAATCTTCATTCCTTATTTTTAAAAATCTTAAGGCATGATATTTTTCTTAAATCAAATGAGGAGGTATTCTCAAGGCAATGGACAATGGAATTACCTAAGAAGACATTATAAAGCAGCAAGAGCAACTAGCACTTTGCCAAGCATTCTGCCTTAGATAACTTGTACCATCTCATTTTGACCTGACCGCTTGGAGTTGAGCTCCATTAGCCCATTTAACACATGAAGAAACTGAGGCTCTGAGTGGCCATGTTTTCAGTACTTGGTGGAGCCAGGATCCAAACCCGGATCTCTGTCTATAGAGCCTGTGCCTTTACCAGATCACACTTACATTTCTCACTCTTCAAATGCACTCAGTCTCCGAGGTAACACACCTTCCTTGCGTTTCTAAGATTTTTAGGAAGTACTGAATTATAAGCACTAATCAGACATTTGTGTGAGCTAATTTTTTATTTTCTGATTTTCCTGAATCAGTTCAGGCTGACTTCATACTACTTACGAGGAGAAGTCCTGAGGCAGAAGAGAGAGGGGAAGATAAGCCAGACATAAACAATTTCAAGAGATCCAATTCATCAAGGAAGCAAAGTATTAAATAAACCACTTCAGCTACACGCTTGTCAATAAACCTTGGTGTCTCTGTCTCAGCCTGAAGGAGGGTAAGCCCTCCAACCCATCTGCCTTCCAGCCACTTACCCTGGATGATCTTGGTTCCCTCACCTGTGACACGTGTGTTCTCCAAGGAATCTGTAGAGATTAAACGATAAAACTATATGCAAAGGGGATACTTATTTGTTAGACAGTAGGCACAAAACAAATAATAAAATTATTTTATTTCATGAAAATGGGAGGTAGGTCTCCCAATTAAACATTCCTGATAGAATCCCAACAAGGACTTTAATTTATCTGCCAGAAATTGTAAAATAACTTTTCTTTTTTAAAGGCTGTATCCATTCTCCCTACTTTTTACCAATCCTGGCTGTTATCCTGAAAATCTATTCCCAGAACTTGGCATCCATCTCCCATATTTAAATCCTTAAAGTTTGAAATTATGATGAAGCTTGGGCACATAAAGATTCACACCATAATTCACAGAATAAACAAAAACCACAGGAACAGGGCCATCGCCAGAACCCATGTGCTCAGGACAGGCTCCAAACTTCATAAAATCAGATGCATGCTGTTTGAACAGGAAGAAAATTGAATGTGATCAAGGAGGCTGACATAGAGCACTGGCCGGCTCACGAGACGTCTCCTTAATCCCCTCGTCTGACCTAAGTCAGCTGACAGTTATCAGTTGATCTCTAACTAAAACTAAAACAGGGGTAGGGATGGAAAGTAACATTTTTTCCTACAATATATACATATTGTCAACTAAAAATTGGCACTTGTCATCTGCCTCTGATTTAATTAAGTCATGAGCCACTGTAGCTGTTGACCTTCAACACCCTCTGAAAGTAGCTCAGGGTGGAGATCAGGAATGGGGCGCTCTGCGCTCTGGGAAAATGGGCAGAAAAGCCTTCAGATAGTTAGACATTTTCAGGAAGTTTTATGAGCCCAAATTCTTGCATCTCCTCCTATCTAGAAAAGCACTAAAATCATTAACAGAGACACCTGCTCCTTGACTAGCAGCAGCCTCTGCCTAAATGTATACTGGACCGCACATCCCCCTTCACTGAAATCTCATATAGTGCTGAGCTCCCCCTCCTCTTCAGAGCAGTTCCTCCGAGCTCACTGAGATGCTGTCTCCTGGGCTCTGGTCCTCATTTTGCCCCAGATAAAACTTAACCCACAACTCTCACGTTGTGTGGTTTATCAACAGTACCACAAAAATTAAGCTTACATACTTGAACTCATAGTAAACATTCAGTATCAAATATTTCTTGACTTAAATTCCTTTTTAAAAGTAAATAATTATTCCATTTCTTAAATATAGCATCTTGAAATATAAATGGACAGATATTTGTGAATCTTAGGAAAACATATTCTAGAAAAATGTTCAGCTAATTTAAAAAAAAAAGCTATTATGTGGAGCTATATAAATTCAAAAGTGGAAAAGAATAGTATTGTAACTCAAGTTCTTGTTTTAATTGCAGAGATCCCGAGGCCTCAGAAGACACATAAATTTGCCTGATTTTATACACTGCCCTTTAACAGAAAGCCTAGAACTAAGACCCTGGTCTTTGAGAAACCAAGACTTGCTCTGCTGGTGCAGGGCTGAACCTGATGAAAATGGGTGGTGAGAAAGAACCAGAATGCGGGGGGCTGGGCGAGGCAGCAGAGGAAAGGAGGGTCTCACCTGGTCGTGGGTGAGAAATAGGCTCCCACATTGCTGGTGTGATGGGCATCCCCCAAGCGCCTGAAAACTACTATTTGGCACACCTGCCACCGAAACGCACACAAGCTGTTTAACTAGAAGGCTGACCAGGAGACTCAGTGACACAGCGAGCTATTTTCACATTAACAGCTACAGGAAGAGAAAGAATAGAAAGCTGATATTAATTATTAAAAATTTACACCAAGAACCAAGGAATTTCCAGGAGAAATATAAAGGCTTGTTGGAAGTTTCACTATGTGAACTTACTTCCAATTCAGTTGTCTTAAAAGTTGTGATATAAAATATATTGTCCTTTGCTGTTCCAAATCACATTTGAAAGAAATAATAAGTTTCTTAAGGGTGTTTCTGGAATTTTCTTCTATTTCCTAACACCAAATCTCAGACCTTTAAAGAAATGGAGGGTTGGAATTTCGTCCACTCTTCTCTAGGCAATTTGTTGTTCCTTCAAAGAACAAGGGGGGAAATCACACAGAAAAGCATTTGAGCATCAGGCTGCTTACATTTCCTCCGGAAGTCTTGGAAAATAAAGTGGAAATGAACAGCAGGACAGAAACCTGGCTGGAGGGTCACTGGCTAGAAGGTGAGAACAAATGTGTTCTCCAACGTGCTCTGGTAGCCACTAGTTTAAATGAACCGAGCAATTGTTCCAGCATACATGCACCTCTACGTGAAAATCTCAACCGTTACCAACCGCTCAGTGCAGCCCGAAGCAATGGACGGACTGCAGAGGCCCCCGGCGGCTCATCGTGTTGCCTTACACCACGTGCAGGATGAGCGGAGCCTCCCGCCCTCTCCCTCCCCTCCCCTCGAGGGATATGGCTGGTCTTGAGCTGAGCTTACCTCATAGAAAGCTGTCTCTCAGCCCTCTGTCTAAAGCAATATAAAAGCAGGAAAGCTACCTGGGATTTCACAGAACCATCCCAAAAGGGAACTGAAGCACATTTCTTCCCTCCTCTCTGCTGCCTCGAATGTGGACCTGATGGTTGACCCTCAGGCAGCCACTTTGGGCCATCAGGTTGATGGGCTGAAGATAACAGGCATCTGGCTCTCTGACCCTGGGGCCATCATGCAAACCAGCCCTGGGGTACTGATTGCTTGACTTCTTTATGTAAGAGGGAAATACAATTTTAGCATGTTTAAGCCACTGCTGTTATCTGGGGAACTAGGTGTTGTACATTGCCATGGTAAGTCCTAGTAATAAAGTTAAAGTTTCACCAAAAACTATTAACCAAATAGTTAACAAATGTTAAAGCGATCTTGATTTTTGTTTTAATGCTATGAAATGTAAATCAAGTTTCAGCATATGCCAGTAGAACAAGACACTGTGGAGAAAAAGCAAAACAGAGTTTGTAGAACAGACACCCAAAGCATCCTTCTCTCCAAGGCACAGGAGGACAGCTGTGATTCTACGTGCCAAGGCTGGAGTCACATGGGCTCCCTGTTTTCCTTGTCTTGGGTTGTGTTTTGTTTCCAGCCTTGGGAAAAATGGATAAGACTGCTGGTCAAATCATTTCAGGAGCAGCTTCCATTGTGTAGAACCCCTGTCTCTCCCTTTCCTCTGCCTCCTGGAATGTTCTGACACAATTAATCAGTCCAGCCTTCTAAATTGAGGAAATGGAGCTCAGTCAATCTGCTTTTAGACAGAGTTAAGAAATAGACATTAAAAAGCATAACTAGGAAATCTTTTCCAGAGGTCATTGCACAGATGAAATAGGAGAATATCTGTGAATCACTCTGTAAACACTAAGTACAATACAAACAATATTAGTACTGATTCTATATTACATTCATCAAAAAAGGAAAACAGAACCCTTTTCTACCAGAAGGAGAAGGTGCTTTGCAATTTTCTGTCACTTTAATTCTTCAAAATTTCTATAAAATTGATGTCTTTAAAAAAAATCAATGCACATTAGGGACTAATTTTAATTCCTACATCTCCACCTGTTTAACTGATATCAAGGATGATACCATTTCTAGATATTTTATCTAGGAAAGCCTTCAGTATACATGAGGCACAGAGCATGACAAATTGTCAGTATCACTCAGGATAGGAAACCCATGTTTGATACCCAAACTTGAAGACATGAAGAAGATGCCTGGCATGTCCCACTGACCTTTCAAGCTATTATTTTTCAAACACTTGTTTCTTCTTGGTCCAGAACAGACCCGCATTTGTTGATGTGAGACTCTTTACCACTTTAGAGACTGAAACCTTACCCTCCTCATCCATGTGGACATAGCATCCTTACTGATTCCTAACATGAAAAATGACCACCGATGACATCTCAGGATGCTCCAATGCCGAGGTTCTCTGCTGCAGTGAGGAGGAAAGAGCCATGTGCTTCAGGATGCACTTACTGTCTGTAGCTCACTTGGCAAGACACGGCAACTTGTCTAAGCTAAAACTTAAAAGTGGACAATGGAGACAACATCCATGGCAAAGGACATTCGGAGGCTAATTCCTTGGCCCCACGTCATCCCTTCTCAAAAGCCATGGGCAATACCTTGAGAAAGGCAGCAACATGGTACCCAACTCATCAAAAAGCTGCGGCTCCTAATAATTGACAGTAAAGCAAGTGTCATCTGGCTCAATAGATTTCCCTGTGTCTCTACAGTGTATGTCTACTTTTTCTTTATTTTCTCAGTTGGGGGACACTCCTTTTTTGAAAACCCCCTCCCTGCAGTAGAAGTTCTTAGTTTCCCAATCACAATGCAGGCTTGAAGTGGGGACAACAGAGCTGACAACACATAGATCACTATTTATTCCTTGATATATTTTTGGCACATGGACTAAAAATCTCTGGGTCAGTTGGACATCAAGATCATATCTAATTTACACAATTGTCAACTGTCATTTTGCTACCAGGTCCTGAAATAGTCACTTGGTCACTAGGTTTTTTTTCCTTTCCTTGACCCATGGATTCGATGATTTCTCCCCAGACACAACAGCTTTTTGAGAAGAAGTCTGTTTCACCTTTTGCTTTTAAACTAAACTTGTGTGCTGGACCCTGACTTCACTCTAACATTCACAAAATGCTATCCAAGGACACCCCCTTTTGACATCATCTCTAGATGTCTTGAATACACTGCTGAGCTGATTCTTCCAGATCATTAAAATATATGTGCACATTATGCTGTGGTCCTCTTAAATTTGTGGTGTTTTCAGTAATCATTACCTCTTTGGATACTTTATTACACATTTAGCATTTCTTTATCCAATTCAGTTACATTAGTATATAAGATTTCAAAAGAACTGCTTTCTCAAAATGATGATATTTAACATCTATGGCTTTTTTTTATCAAGTAATTCTATAAGGCTGTCAAGGAGAAAAGTGAATTTTGTGTGTGGTGATTGCTGCTACAGAGTCTCCGGTGCTGCCCCATGATCTTGCAGGTGTTTACGCATCCTTGTCAATGTCATCACATCAGTCTATTAGGAGCTGAAATTAAACTACCTGGATGCTAATTTTTCTTTTTAAAAACAATAAACTCGATTTCCCCTACTAATTCTTTATTATTTCTCATACTGAGGCTCACCACTTTTCCTAATATATATATTTGGTGGGGGGGGCACAGCCCTGAAAGCCTGCAGACAGCACCAACTCTATAAGGGTAACCAGAGGTGGCCATGGATGTTGTGTGACTTCAGCCACTGAGCATGAGCACCTGCTGTCCCTCCAACTGTTCTGCTTCCATTGCTGACAGCCCTGAAGGTCACTGCTTCTTGTAAAATTCTACATTACAGTTCATATATTTTTAAAAGGTATAAAATTGTGAAAGTCATCTGTTGTTTGTGTAAAATGGGGGGTACTTGCCTTTGCTCATTTCAGGCTAAACTAACTCCGGAAGGACACACACACACACACACACACACACACACACACACGCAGTCCTGAGTGCCCACAAGGAAAATTTGAAAGGCTTCGGGACAGTGGTGGCACTCAAACCTTTGGAATTTTGAGCTCTATGAAAGTATCACTTATTCAGAAATTAAGCATTATAATTCTAGACCAAGAGAATCAGAATCCCCCACAAGATACTTACCAGAATTTTTTTAAAGAAACTATCTTCCCTAAACTCCAATGATAAATCAAATATCCACGGAAAGAAAATAGATCAGTAATATCAAGCAACAATTTCTACACTAATGCTGATTAGCCATCAGCCCTAACCAAAGGACATAGAAATAAGACACCTGGAGATAAAGAGATGGAAGAGAGGTATTAAAAAGCAAGAATATAAAAGAAGTAATGGCCCTATGGAAACCTCATTTTCTTTGAAATAATTACTTGGTTAAAGGAACTCACTTGTGAGGATCTGGAAATGCACCAAGAGGAAATCTAGCTGGGAAAAGAAGCAGGAGCAGGCCTCAGTTTTCTCTGAGGCTGATTCTAAATGAAAAAATATTTCACTGGCTTCCACAATACACAACCTGCATGGTTTCCTTAGCAGAAGACTGAGGAGGAGAGAAAACCGAAAGTGTGTGGAAGCCATCCTTCACCAACACTGCTGGAAACACAGAGTCGTGGTGTTGGGGCACTGCCCGACCGATATATATAACAGCAGGAATAAGCTCTAACTAGGTTTCTGAGCGAAAAATGCTTTTAGCTTTAAACCTACTCAAGTAAACATGCTGAGAAATCATGGTAAGTGCTTGAGACGTAGCCTTGCTGTTTAGGTTGGATAACGGAATGCTCCTACACTTGTTCCATTTTGGAAACGGATGTGAGTGGAACCCACCTTCATCTGCGTTTTTGAGAACCCAGAATTTCTGGCCTCGGGGAATTACGCTACTTACATATACAAGGGGAGGCACAACCTCCAGGGCGCTTTTCGACTCCAAACAGCTTTTACTTGAAACCGGCTTTAAGAATCATGCTGAGAAATCAGAGTAAGTGTTTCTGTATGCCACTTAACCTTCAATGCTAGATGAAAGAACGCCTCTCCACAAGCTCACTTCTGACATCTGAATGTGTGTTGGAGCCGTCCTTCACCTACCTTGTTGGAAACCCAGAGTTTCTGGTTTAGGGGAACTACGCTTCTTACATATCTAAGGGGAGGCACTCACTCCAACATGGTTTACCACAGCAAACCGCTTTTACTTTGAAACCAGCATTAGGAAACATGCTGAGAAATCAGAGAATGTGTTCCTATATGTCACTCTGCCTTAACCTGCTACCTTGCTGAATTCTTTGATCAGCTCTAGTAGTTTTTGTGTAGACCTATTTTGGTTTTCTATATATAGTAACATGTCATTTGCATATAGTGACACTTTTACCTCTTATCTTCCAATTTGGATCCCTTTTATTTCTCTCTCTTGTCTGATTGCTGTGGCTAGGACTTCCAAGGCTATGTTGAATTGGAGTGGTGATAGTGGGCAGCCTTGTCTTGTCCCAGATTTTAGTGGGAAACTTTTGAGTTTTTCACCGTTGAATACTATGCTGGCTGTAGGTTTGTCATATATAGCTTTTATGATGTTGAGATATGTTCCCTCTATGCCCACTTTGTGAGCGGTTTTATCATAAATAGGTGTTGAATTTTATCAAATGCTTTTCCTGCATCGATTGAGATGATCATGTGTTTTTTTTCTTTCTCTTGTTGATGGGATGTATTACATTGACTGATTTGCGTATGTTGAACCACCCTTGCGTCCCTGGGATGAACCCCACTTGGTCATGATGTATAATATTTTTTATGTGTTGCTGGATTCTATTTGCTAATATTTTGGTGAGGATTTTGGCGTCTATGTTCATCAGTGATATTGGCCTATAATTCTCTTGTTTGGTAGTGTCTTGCCTGGTTTTGGTATCAAGGTGATGGTGGCTTCATAGAATGAGTTTGGGAGTATTCCCTCCTTTTCAATCTTCTGGAAGAGTTTGAGAAGGACTGGTATGAGTTCTTTGTAGAAGTCCCTGGTGAAGCCACCTGGTCCTGGACTTTTATTTGTAGAGAGGTTTTTTATTGCTATTTTGATTTCATTTCTAGTGATTGGTTTGTTCAAGGAGCTAGTCTTAACAGTGAGGAAGTACAGAATCTGGCAATGGACTTTTTTTTCACCCCAGCAATAATGAGAATTTCTTTCCCAGAAAAGATGGCTCAGTCACCCCAGAAAAAGGCAAATCTCAGGAGATTTATGTACCTCTTGAAAGGAATAGGGATGGTCACCTGAGAGTGGCTGGGCTACTGCTCATCTGAGAAAGAAAGTTATATTTACATTAAAAAGGTACTCCTAGGACTGCAAAAGGAAATAATATGGCAATGATGTTTTCTTCACCACTGTTAAGAGATTGGACTTGCAATATCACAGATTACTCTCCCCAGAACAATGGGATTATTCCCTGGATAAATGGGGACATCTGATAAGATTTGCAATCGTAATTGTGAGAAGATGTAAAAAATGAAAATCTTCCAAAAGTGCCTGAGAATTTGCTCCTCTTAGAAGAGAATCTGCAAATGACTAGAAAGGGAGTAATTATCAAGGGTAAAGAATAGCCTAATCTGAAGATGAATGGATTTCTCCACCTAAGTTAGGAATAGTGTGGTCTTGCAATACTTGGAAATTCTCTTGCCAGGACATCAGATCTTGTATCACAGGCAATGGTAGAAATCTACCAACATTTTCAAACCCGCTTGGAAGAGAACACCTAGAAATCAGTCAAGAGTGGCTAAGTCACACTTTGTCAGAGAAAGAAATCCATATATGAAGAGAAAAGTAGAGAGTCTTAGGTGTCATGTAGAAAATAATCTGGCAATGGCTGGATTTCTTCATGTCAGTTAAGAGGATGTTTGACTTGCAATAGGTAGGATCATTCCCCCACATCAGCTTACTTACTTTCATGAGAAAAGGGTTAAATCTCATGAGATTTTATCGGATTAGTTACTGAGAGTGCCTGGATTCAAGATCGCCGTCAGAGACAATCCAACTTGGTAGAGAACAGAAGTTATCTCAGGAGTGAAAAAGGACAGAATCTGGCCATGGAGTTATTTATTCACCCCAGGAAGAATAGATTTGATTTCCAATCATGAGTATTACATACCCCAGAGCAGCTGGCTGAGTCACGGGAAAAAAAGGTTAATATCATGAGATTTGCCTCTCCATTGAGCAAAGGATGATCACCTTAGAGTGGCTGGGCTACTGCTCACCTGAGAAAGGAACCCATATTTACAGTCAAAATGAGTTATTCTCAGGATTGCAAAAGGTAATAATCTGGCAATGATGATTTCTTCACCACTGTTAAGATTTGACATCCAATAATGGGGGTTACTTGCCCCAGAGAAATGGGCTCAGCCTCTCAAGTAACAGGAAAGTCGCATGAGATTTGTGATCCTACTTGTGATAAGACTAAAAAAGTAGAATAATCTCCCAATTGTGCCTGCATTTCAGAATCCCTTTGAATGAAATCTGCATATGCCAATAAAAGGAGGAACTCCCAAGGGTAAAGAAAACACTAATCTGAAGATGGGTGGATTTCTTCACCTGAGTTCAGAATAGTTTGATCTTGCAATATTTGGGAATTTTCTTGCCAGAACATCAGGTTTTGTCTCACAGGGAAAGGTGAAAATCTTACTGGATTTTCAAAATTATTTGAAAGAGAATAACTGGGAAATCACCCAAGTGTGGCTAAATCACACTTTGTCAGAGAGAGCAATTCATATATGAAGAGATAGACTCAGGTATGATTTAGAAACTAATCTGGCGATGGATGGATTTCTTCTTGCCAGTAAATAGGAAACTCACTTTTCAACAATTGGGATTTCCCTCCATAGCAGCTTACTCTTGCTAGAAAAGGGTAAAATCTCATGAGATTTTATGGGTTTAGTTAGCTGAGATTGCCTGGATTTATGCTCACTTAAGGAGATATTCATTTTCACAGAGAATAGAAGTTAGCCTAAGAATCTGGCAATGAAGGTATTTCTTCACTCCAGCAAGAATAGATTTGATTTCCAATCAAAAGAATTAGTTTACCCAGAGCACCTTACAGGGTCAGTCGAGAAAAGGGCCAATCATGTCAGATTTGACTGGCCTTTGAGAGGAAGAGCAATAATCACCTGAGAGTGGCTGGGCTATTGCTCACCTGAGAATGGAACCCATGTTTAGAGTTAAAATGAGTTAGTATCAGGACTGCAAAAGGAAATAATCTGATGATGATGATTTCTTCACCACTGCTATGTATAGATTTTGCATCCAATATTGGGGATCAGTCTCCTCAGTTAAATGATCTTAGTCTCTCTAGAACCCGTAAAATCTCATGAAATTTGTGATCCTAAATATGATAGGATTAAAAAAGAATAATAATCACCTGAGAATGCCTGGGTTTTTACTCCTCTTAGAAGGGAATCTGAATAAGCCCAGAAAAGGAATAACCCTTAAGAGTAAAGTAAAACCTAATCTGAAGATGGATGGATTTCTTCATTCAAGTTAGGAACAGGTTGGACTTACAGTATTTGGGAATTCTCTTACCAGAACACTATACTTATTCTCACGGGGAATGATGGAAATCAAATGAGCTATCCAAAACCTCTTGGAAGAGAGAACCTGGATAATCACTCAACAGTGGCTTTCATGCTTTGAGGGGAAAGAAATCTACAAATGAAGAGAATAGTAGTCTCAGGTGTGAAATAGAAAAGACTGTGGCAATGGATGGATTACTTCACCAGGGTTAAGAACACATTCATCTTGAAATAATTGGCATTAGTCTTCCCAGTGCAGGGGACTTTGTCTAGTGAGAATAGGGCAAATCTCATGAGATTTTCTGAGCCCCTTGTGAGAGGTTATGGGCTTAGTCAGCCAAGAGTGGCTGGCTTCACACTCGCCTGAGAAGAAAATCTGTCCTTCCTCAAAAACAGAGTTCATCTCAGGAATTTAGAATGACAAATTCTGGTGATGGGGTGATTTCTTCCCTTCAAATAAGAATAGACATGATTCCCAATAATGAGAATGTGGTCTGAGACACGCAAGAAAAGGGCAAATCTTGTGAGATTTGGCTCCACCTTGACAGAAGTAGGGGTAATCAACTGAGATGGCTGGTCTAAGCTCGCCTGAGTAAGGAACCCATATTTACAATCAAAAGAAGTTATTCTCACAACTTCAAAAGGAAATAATCTGGTGATGTTGATTTCTTCACCACTGGTAAGGAGAGATTTGACTTCCAATATTACGGATTACTCTCCCCAGAGCAATAGACTTATTCTCTGGTGATGGAGTTATTTCTTGGCCCCAGCAGGTATAGATTTGATTTCTAATCTTTAGAACTACTTTCCCCAGAGAAGCTGGTTAAGTCATGTGAGAAAAGGGCCAATCTGGTGAGATTTGGCTCCCCATTTAGAGGATTAACTTTGATCACCTGAGAGTGGCTCGGCTACTGCACACCTGCAAAATTAACCCATGTTTAGAGTAAAAAAAAATGAGTTATTCTAAGGACTGCAAAAGGAAATTATCTGGAGATGTTGATTTCTTCACCACTGTTAAGTATATATTTGACATACAATAATGAGGATTTCTCTTTCTAGAGAAATGTTCAGTCTCTCTAGAAAGGGGAAAATCTCATGAAATTTGCTCAATTGAAATTTGATTTTAATGTAATAGGATTAAAAAGAATAATAATCTTTTGAGAATGCCTGGATTTTTACTCCTCTTAGAAGGGAATCTCTGTGTTGCTGAGTAAATGAGTAACTCTCAGGGTTAAAGTAAAACCTAATCTGAAGATGGATGGATTTTTTTCACCCAAGTTAGGGATAGGTTAGACTTGCAATATTTGGGCATTCTCTTGCCAGAACTTTAGGCTTAGTCTCAAAAGTAATGGTGAAAATCTAAAGAGATTTTGAAAACCTCTTGGAAGAGAATGCCTGGGTAATCACTAGAGAGTGGCTAAGTCAAACTTTGAGGGGAAAGAAGCCTATAAATGAAATGAAAGGTGTTTCATCTCAGGTGTAACATAGGAAAGAATGGGCAATGGATGGATTTCTTCACCAGAGTTGAGAACAAATTTGCTTTGAGGTAATTAGTATTACCCTCCATAGTACAGGGGACTTAGTCTTATGAGAATAGGGGCAAATCCCATGAGGTTTGCTGAATCCCCTTGTGGAAGGATATTAAGTCAGCTGAGAGTGGCTAGATTCACTAGCACCTGAGAAGAAAATCCATCCTTAAAGAGAAATGGAGTTGGATTCTGGAATAAAGAAGGACAGAATCTAGTGAATTAGTGATTTCTACCCTTGAGAAAGTTTAAATATGATTTCCAATAATGAGAATTACTCTGTCTAGAGCAGTCACCTAAGTCACATGAGGAAAGGGCAAATCTCATGAGATTTGGCTTGACCTTGACAGTATTTGGTGTGATCTTCTGAGAATGGCTAGACAATGCTGGCCTGAGAAAGGATCCCATATTTACAATAGAAAATTATTTATTCTCAGGACTGCAGTAGAAAATAATATGGTGATGAAAATTTCTTCAATACTGTTAAGAGATTTGGCTTCCAAAGTACCCATTACTCTTCCCTGAGCAACAGTTTTATTCTCTCAATAAATGGGAATATCTCATGAGATTTGTTAATTCTAATTGTGATAGGATAAGGAAAGCAATAATCTCCAAAAAATGCCTGGGATTTTCCTCCTATTAGAAGAGAATATGCATATGCAGAGAAAAGAAGTAATCCTCAAGGGTGAAGTAAAACCTAATCTGAAGATGGATGGATTTCTTCACCCTTGTTAGGGATTGGTTGGACTTGTAATATTTGGGAATTCTCTTGCCAGAACTCCAGGATTAGTCTCACATCGAATGGTGAAATTCTTACCAGATTTTCAAAGCCAAATAAAAGAGAATAACTGGGTCAGCTAAGAATAGCATAGGCAAGATGCTGAAATGTAGTTAAGAAGGTGGAAGGAAAAAAATAAGCAGAGGCAGGACCCAACACTAGAGCACAGACTTTGAAAACACTTATGCTAGGGAAAACACTGGAGTCACCAACCTGCACTGTGAGTTCATCCTCACCTCTTTGTGGGTTAGAGGATTGTGGCCTCAAGATTTTGAATGTATATCAGGACTGAACTCATGATCCTTCCCACAACATAGTTAAAATGAAAAGATTTGGACCAGTTTCACTGAAGCAGTGCTTACTTCTCTCTAAAACCATATAAGCTGCTGTGAGCCAAGGGAGGCTGAAGTGGGATTCTAGGAGGTGAGCAGCCCAACTGAAAAAAAAGCACAAGGAACTGCCATACCAGAAAACAGACTTCACCCAGAGAGAACATGGAGTTTACAGCACTTTAGTCTATTTCCACAAGGTGATGCGCACAACCTACGGTGCAGCTGTCCTGTGTTTTATCTAGTTTCTGCCATCACATGCACAGTGTCAATTTCTTTGTTCATAAAGCTTACAGAATATCTCTAGCACATGCATACTTTTATTATTTACTTCATACTACAAACATGTTGTGATTGTGGCCTTGGGTCCCATGGCCTTAACTCATCTCAAGTCCACTGACATTCCACCCCCTAGTCATGGGGATCCTGGCCCACAGGGTGGAGCACTGTGCCCAAAGATGACAACAACAATATAGAGTACAGTATCTTACCAATATGTAGGTATTTACATTATAAGTAATGTTGGCACATAGATCTTCTGGAAGTCACCTCCCATTGTGCGGTTTGGAGCATTGTGTTCAATCCGCTGCTCAATACAGAGAGGGCTTAAATTTCTCACTTTTACATAAACACTATTCATCCATCCCCACCCATTCCAGACAGTCCTTCCAATTGGAGGGGGTATTGTCCCACTCACATCGGAATGTCTTTTCAATAGTCTGCTGCAGCAAGTTCCAGGGCCATCTAGCAGTCCTGTTGGCATTCCATTGAATCAAGGTGCTCCAATTAGCTCTGGACGTGGGGTGGTGGTGCCACAGCAGTCCATCTCCTGCCTCTACAGGAAGTTCAGTATAGACCCAACAGTGAGAGACATTGTGGACTCGTGCAAATGTGTCTGCCCAGGAGAACATGGTATTTGCTCTTACCCTGGACAGTAGGATAGAGCAGAGGTGGACGCCATGATTGCCAAATCTCTCCCTTCTGGGAGGATGCAAGCCACTTACTTATCTTGTGAGGGTGCTGTGGCAGGAAGGGCTGTTCATCCTGGGTGGTGGTACCACACCAACATGCCCACACTAGGTTGGTTACAGTCTGGAAATGCTTTAGGATCTATCACTGGAATTGCCCAAAGCTGTAGGGCTTCTTCTTCTTTAAGTAGGGACTCTCCTGTTTTCCCTAGGGTAACCTGTACATCAAAAGGCCATTTCCCCACTCTTGAGGTTATCTGCAGGGCTTTCTTTAGCCCATCACCCCATGATTCCAAAAGGGCTAGCCAGGGACTTTCGGTCTGGGCCTGATTCCATGTCCAGGTGTCCTATTGTCCCGAGTTCAACAACCTGGGGGAGCATAATATTAACACATGCCCCACTATTGAGACATCAAAGACATCCTTCATGGGCCCAAATCTGAACATCCAAATGGCCTCTTGCAATAATTTTCCAGTGGGCTCATACCTGTACAGCAAGGTTTTTCATTCAAAAGACATACCACCTGCGGCAAGACACTGTTCCAGCCTCGCCCTTGTGGTATGAGAGCCCCCAGTTTGTCCTTTAATGGGCCATTGTACCGTTCAATCATTCTGCTGCTTGGGGACAGTAAGGCACATATAATGTCCAGTTAATACCATTTTCTTTGGCCCATTCCTGGGTCTGTTGGGCAGTAAAAGGGGTCCCTCTATCACTTTGTATTTCTAAGGGATCCCCATAATAGGCCCGTAAAACTCCCAATGCTGTAATAGTAGAGTCATGTGTAGCTCGGAGCACATGGCAAACAAAACCTAGGCCAGTAGAGGTGTCCATCACTGTCAACAGGTACCGTAAGCTGGTACTAGGAGCAAATGGGCCTATGTAATCTATTTGCCATGCCTACAATGGCTGAATTCCCCGTGCAATCTTCCTCATCTGTTGGGGCCATTGTCACCAGTGCAGGTGGTGCTTAGCACACCTTGGGCACTGCCACACAGCATCTTTGGCTTCACTGTGGCTCAGATACAGGCCTCACCTGTCAGCTACCTGCCTCATTGTGTATGAGCCAACATGACCAAGTTTCTTATGGAGCCAGGGACCTGTGTCAGGTCCTGGAACCATGGCCTGTATAGGGCGAAGTTGCTAGCACATCAGCAGCATCATTGCCTGGTGCCAAGGCTGGGCATTGCCCTGGTACATGATAAACAGTATACTGACCTTCTTGGCCTTTATCCCATAACTGTTTCCACATCTGTTATCCCCATAGGGGCCAGTGCCCAATCATCCAGTCTTGCAGGGCCCATTGGGGTATCTACAATGTGAAGCCTCGATACACAGCCCAACTATCCATGCAAACCTGCAAGGGGCTAGGTTCATTCATCAACACCATCCATACTGCCCATAATTCAGCCCATTGGCTGGATTGGCCTTCTCCTGTCTCATACCAGAAGTCTTCAGTGACAGGGTGCAGTGCTACTGCAACCCAAGTGGGTGGACTGCCCTTACAAGGTCCATCTGTATATCAAGCAGTTCCCGGGTGTGGCCCTTTCCCTTCATGAAAGAGACTGGGCACAGGGTCCACTCTTTGTTGTGAGAGCATCTGTATGGCAAGGGCAGCAAATCTCACAGGGTCTAACACCTGCTAAAACTCTGTAGCCAAGGGGCTAGCAGTGTATTGGGCTCTCTGTTTCAAGTAAGCACCCCACTTCATCAGAGTTGGGGTTTGGGCAGTTCCCGATTGGGGTTGCTTTGCCCATGTCTGTACCATCCTGCAATAGGGTATGTGGTGTGCACTTGGACCTCTTGCCTCCCCGTCAGGGGTTCAGTGGCTATCAAGGAAGCATAAATTGCTAGCAACTGTTTCTCAATCAAAGTATAATGATATTCAGCCCCTTTCTACAACTGAAACCAGAATCTTATGGGCACTTTCGATTGCCCGTGTTTTTGCCATAAGCCCCAACCAAATCCATCATTGTCCACGTGGACTGTTAACCAGAAAGGGAGGTCTGGCTCTGTAGTGCTTGTGCTTGCGCTTGGGCCACTGCCCTCTTAGTTTCAACAAATGCACATTTAGTCTCATCAGACCAATTCCAGACTTCTCCCTTTTTAATCAGTTTATACAGGGGTTTAGCTATTTGAGCCAAATGAGGAATAAACACCCGCCAGTATCCCAGAAAACCTAAATAAGTCTAACTGTTTAACTGGTTCAGGGAGGGAATATGCCTGGATTCTGTCCATTACTGCCTCAGGCAGCACTTCTGTCTTACCCGACCAGACAGCACCCAAGAATCTGACAGAGTATCCAGGTCCTCGCACTTTGCCCTCGTTCGCGGCCCGCCCCCAGCCCGCCAGGGCTTCTCGCAGCGCTGTGGCCCTGGCTTCCAAATCTGAAAGCGAATCAGAGGTTAGCATTATGTTATCTATATAATAGAACAAATGAACAGTATCCGGTTTGCTCCATGTAGCCAGGTCCTGGGCCACCAGGCCATGGGACAGTGTGGGGCTGTGTAGATATCCCTGTGACAACACAGCAAATGTCCACTGTTTGCCTTCCCAGGTGAAGGCAAACTCTTCTTGGCTCTCAGGGGTTATATCTATAGAGAAGAATGCATTAGCCAGGTCAACCACATAGTGACAAGTACCCTGTTCATGGGACAGCTGGCCCATCAAATCTGTTATATTTGGCACAGCTGCGTGCATGGGGGGAGTGACTTTATTCAGTTCCTGATAGTCCACTGTCATCCTCTAGGAGACATCTGGCTTCCACACTGGCCACACTGGAGAGTTATATGGGCTATGCATTGCCCAAATTATACCGGCTTCCTCAAGCTTCAGAGTAGCCTATCTTTATGGCCTCTGGGCAATCGATATTGCCAGACACTCACCACTCATGTGGACTGTGGCAAAATCAAAGGTGCATGATGAGGATGCCCCCATATAACTGTTTTCACCACACGGACTCTCAGGTGAAATTCCCCTTGAGTCATCTGTATTTGCAGTCCTTGCAAAGTGTCTATCCCCAGAATATACTCAGCTATTAGGGATATGTACACTTCATATGAAGCAGGGGGCCGATGGCCAATGCCCAAAATCAGAGTCACTCATTTAACGTGCATCTGCTTATTTCCATATACTTCTATATCAACCCACAATCCCCCAAAACGCTCCGGATTTCCATTCTCAAATGTAATTTCAGCTCCTGTATCTACTAGTGCCAGCACTTACTGTTTATTCATGGGGGACCAGTGGATAGTCAGTTCAACATGTGACCTCTGGTCATCAGGGTGCCCCACATCCCGAACACCTTGGCATCCCTCCTAGTCTGGGAGGAAATCAGCAAAGGCCGCCTCTCAGGCCTGATGGGAGGTTGGCAATGGAGTATATTGTGCTCAGGCCATAATTTCTTCCATAAGGCCATCAGCACCTCTAAAGGTTGGCCATCTAATTTTACATGGTCCAAGACAGCTGCCAGTAAATCACACCATATCTGCCAGTGATCTAGCTTTTGGGGCCCTCCCAAAATTGGGGCATTCCCCTTTTTTCCTCCTCTGTGTGGACTTCCCTTTCTGAGTCACTGCACAGGAGGAGGTCTTGGACTCACCTTGAGTCTTGGCAGTAAGTACCCCCTTTCAGCACATCTCTACTTCCCCCAGACAAGCCAGAGCCTCAGTTACTTCATGTATGGGGCGGTCTACATACGGTGCTAGTAGTGCCACCATAGTCCCAAACGTTCCCATTGGGCCACTAGCCAAAATCAAATCTTTCATCCGAGCTGTAAGGAGCTCATCATCTGGATTACAGAAATGCAAAGAAAACACTTTCTGGCGCATGCTCATTTCCCGGACAACTTGTGCTAAGTCCAAATATGTGGTCCATTTACTCGCGTGTTCAGGCAAATCCCCTGCACTTTCCCACACAGTGTGCACAGCAGCCGTTAACCAGCTTTTCAGTGTATGGTTGCCAGCATCAGCATTAGACTGGGGAAGTTTGCAGCAGCTGCCACAGTGAAGGGATGGTTGTTATGCTGGCCAGCTTGGCCATCCCCTTTGGAGATAGCTCAGTCTGATCAACCCCATCATCCCAAAGGTGCAGTAGCCATGTGGGGACTGGCTCATCCTTATGCTGCTTGCATTGCTTTCCTAGGTCTCACGATTCCATTGATGTATAAGATGTATAGGTAGTTTGTCATGTCACTCACCACGGTCCTGCAGGAACTCCCCCCTGAGCCGTGGCATCCTCCAGTTCCACCCGCTGCCTCACCACGGGCCATAGATGCAGCAGCACGAGGGGAGGGGTTGGGCTTACTGCTCTCAGGGACAGTGGGACTGGAGCTGTGCAGGCAGAGTTGCTCTCAGAGGTGGCAGAGCTGGGACCATGTGGGCACCTTTCTGCTGTGCCAGGTCTCTGCTCAAGTTCCTCTTTCCTGCGCTGTAACTTCTCCACTTGCAACCACAATTCTTTCAGGTCTTGGCTAGCATGCAGCAAAACCAACAAGAACATCTAGGCCAGCCTCCCGGCTGCCTCTTGGTGGGCTAGTGGGGCATTATTTTCTAACAACTCCAGTGCCCTCCAGACGTCATCTGGCTGGAGAGCCACTGTGTCCCAATCCTTAGGCTGAGCCCACATCAGCAAATAGGCTGCCACCGGGTACCATAGAGGGGTAGATGGCCACATAGTTTTCATCCAAGCATCCCCATCAGAGGCAGGAGGTTCAGAGAGGGAACTCACCTCATCTTACTCACAGTGCCAAGTGTCAGCTGAGGGAGGCTGAAGTGGAATTCTAAGAGGTGAGTGGCCCAACCGAAAAAATGCACAAGTAGGTGCCATACCACAAAACAGACTTCACCCAGAAAGATCATGGAGTTTACAGCACTTTATTCTATTTCCAAAAAGTGGTGCACGCACCCTATGGTGCAGCTGTCCTGCTTTTTACCTAGTTCCTGCTAGCACATGCACAGTGTAAATTTCTTTGTTCATAAGGATTACAGAATATCTCTAGTGCATGCGTACTTTTATTATTTACTTCTTACTACAAACATGTTGTGATCGTGGCCTTGGGTCCCATGGCCTTAACTAATCTCAAGCCCACTGACAGCTTCTTTGTTAGCTAACATTTTAGATCCAATAATATTTTCTCTCTTCTTTGACAGATGGTATTAGAGTAGAAGGACTGGGTCTCTCTTGAGTTTTATTTGGGGGTCTCCTGAGGCACAGGTCCCCAGTGCATGGGCAGCAAGAAAGCTGCTTCTGCCCAAGTGGGAGGCAAGGGTGATTTACATGCACTGAGGTTGCAGTCCTGCTGGAAAGGTCTTCTTTTCCTCCAAGATCTCTTGCAATAGTGAAAAATGAATTGAGCTCCAATAGCACCTGAAAATTGGATTTAAGATTAAAGGCCACTCTAACATAGCGGGACACTCAGCGTTAACTTTTCTCACTGCTATTAACTTCATAAAATGCAAGATGGCTGGCCTTTCCTGGCTGTAATTGACAGACCAATAATAGGCTATTTGTTGATAAAACATAGTGCCTAGTGACAAAGATGTGGTAACACTAATTAGATATATGAATTACTTAGCCCCTCTAGGACTCAATCTTCTCATCTGTAAATTGGGGAATAAGGTGATTTCTAACTTTCCTGCAAATCTAAAAGTCCATGATTGTTCTCAAGCTTGTCTTCCAATGAGGTGAGCCCAGTTCTATGGAGAAACATTCGTGGACAGACTTGGCTTATTTTAGAGTCTCATTTTAGTCATTTTTGTCATAAAAGGTTCAGCCCAATTTAAGGTCATTCCTTGCCACCTTGTTAGTTCTTGGTCCAACTCATTTTATTGTAGAATTTCTAATTACACCCACCAAGTGTTTGTAATTAGACTTGCACCCAACCTGGGAGGCTTGAGAATATGCTAATTCCATGGGCAGATGCTGTAAATCCTCAAATCTCTCCTGGGGCAATGGGTCCACTAATGTTATATTGACCATTACTGCTTTATTTCACAAAACAGTTCTCCAATTAGGGCTCATTTCCATTATTTTTCATTTCACATTAAAACATTGGTTACTTGGGCAAACTCAAATGTTTCCTTCTCAATCATATTATGAGTAATAATACTAATAATAGTGTTTGAATTATTGGTTCTGGCTATTTTAACTTTGGCTTCATGGAAGGTAAGTTTATTTGCTTTATTTTCCTTTTGTGTGGAGAGGCCACTGAGGGGATTTACAAGGATATACCTAAGATTTAAAAGGCAATGTTAGAGGCATGGTTTGGGGATATACAATGTAGGGTCATGAAGGGAAAATTGTGTCTTGTTTGTTTTGGCAAAGTTAATATGCTTGTTTAACTGACATTTAAGAAGACTGAGGGTGTTTTATACTATTTTTATCTTGGGATCTCTTGAAAATAGAGTTAGGCTTTATTAACTGACTTGTGATCTCTTTCCAATATGCTTGGAGTGTTCATGTTATTATGAAGACTTCTTTTTCTTGTTTAATTAATCAAGAACTTAAGCTTTTTGTTGACACGATCCTATCAGCAATGCATTGAGATTTTTCTTTATAAGCACCACACAGTTGCAATTAATATAGTAATTAATTGATACTAGGCCTTTCAATTGGGCCAGATAGATCATGAATGTTATAATTCTTTTGGACTTTTTTTCAATCTTGCCAACTCAGCCATCTCCATTAAGAAATTTTAACTTACCCTTTCATGTGTTTTACTGATGTTTGTCCTAAAAGTCTACAATAGGCATTAATTTCTGGCCCCAAAACCAACACTAATGCTAAGTTTCAGGGCTTTTAGTTCCAAAATAAAAACAGTATCAAAATGACATGACTGTAAGAGTAATTAATCCAGTCACATCTTTGTTAACTGCTATTGTTTTGGTTCTCCAAAATCATAGTGTATTTTGAATAAAAATGGGGCATGCTTAATAACCTGAAAAAATCTTGCCTTCTGAGTTAAATAATGGCTTTTCTGATCATTCTCAGCTGTTTTTTTTACCAGCCTGAGCCCACACAGTCTATTGTATAGTCTACCTTTAAAAATAGACTTTTGTGTTGGTCATCCCTAGTAATTTTATGTTCATAAATGATACAATATGCAGCCATTGATAAAATACTGTACTAGTCCTACAATAGAAAGATGACTCCACAGTTATAAGTCAAACTTAAATGAAGTGGGCTTCCACCCTAAGAAATGGTAAGAAAGAATTAAAATTCTAGGTTTCAAGGAAAAGTCATATTCTCCTAGACAAAATACCCATGTGACATTCAGGAAAAAAGATTCTAGAATCACCTCTCCCCTGAGTTGATCGTTGATCTTTTGAAAAAATCACTAAGACATTCTGATATTGAAATAAAGACCAATCTAATTTTCTCTGTTTTTTGAGTTCTACCAAGTGCAGAGAGAGATGAAAGCATCTCCTCAGTTATTCCATTAGTCTATCCCAAGGAAGCTTACAGTACACTCAGGAATCTCCATTCCCTGGTTAGCATTTCTTCTGATTCCAGAAAACATGCAGAAAAGCAGAGAGGGAAGACTTGGGCCAGGTTACTGTAGTCCTAGAAAACTATACAAGGTCCATAAGTGGTTTATATAAAAGGAAAGTTCTCCTACCACCATAACATGGTGGGAAGAACATGAACACTGCACATGCAATGAATTCCACTCTTCAGGTAAAGAGCACACTGCTTTCATTTCTTAATTTGGAGAATTGGGCAGATGATACTCATGGAGCACTAAGTTCCTTAAGAAATATCTCAAGTGAAAACTCTTAGAATAAGGGGTTTCACAAATTCCTAGAACAGCCTGACATGATAGCTTATTTCTCTCTTTTATAGTGTGAATTCTTTGACAGAGCAAGACCTTTTCAAGGTGATATGAATGACAGAGAACAGTTGATAAATGAGAAAACCCCTGATAGATGTAAAAGAAAACCAAAATAACAAAGAAACAAAAACAAAAACAAAAAACAAAAAACTCAAACACTGGTTCAGTGCAAAAAAAAAAAAAAAAAAAAAAGGATCATGAGGGTTCAACAAAGATTTCCTGTACTTGCCAGTGTTCTAAGAAATGGAAAGGCTGTGGAAAGTATCACCTCATCTACACTGTGCTTTGAGAAGTTGCCACAGATCCCAATTAGACTTTTGGGAAAGGAAGCATTCTCAATGCTACAGAAAAAGTCTGCAATAGTGGAAGATGTCTTTTGCTTCAGTCACTTTGACAGACACTTTGAAATGGGTATGAGAATTGAGGTTAGTTTCCAGGAAAATCCAACTGAAGTCTAAAAGATGAAATATCTGAATTAGGATAGAATTTAGAAAGTGATGATGAATGAACCTTCCAACACTATTGTATCCAACAAAGTATTTGACACCTCCATCTGGAAAACAAACAATTATAATGATGTTACAGCTCAGGGAGACAATCCTATGCTGTTGGTACTGTGAAAGTACTTTAGAAACCACAAAGATTGCCTTCGTAAGTGAGGGTAATGATTGATTGATTGATTTTCCATGGCTCTAGGCTGATACTCTAGAGCATTTGGGAATTAAGAGTTGTTTTGCTGGTTTTCAAAAGTACTCACCAAGTTTATTTCTGAGATAAACATCTTGTGCAGAGTACATCACTAAACAAAACTTCGTCAAGATTTAGACAGCATGAAGGAAAATCAAATCAGTATTAGAAGAACATTTCACTTAATACCTTGCTGCCTCCTATCTGAACTTATTTTTCCACACTTCCCAGGGACTCACATCTACTTAATTTAGCTTTGCAAAAATTTGCCTTTTATTTCCTTTTACCAAAAAAAAAAAAAATCTTTCCACTGACTCCATTAGCAATATATAAATTTCAATGGACTCTTGAACTTAAGTGGTGTTTAAAACTAATGGTAAAATTTCTAGGGTCCATTAATTTTAAAAGTAACTTAATATGGGTAAGCATATTATTTTTAATATCTATAAGAATAAGCACCAATATTTAGCTTGAGAGTCCATATTTATTTTTCTACTTATACCTCAAACAAATTACAGAGAAGATGTTAAACATAAATAGGAGGAAATATAAAGTTAAGTAGATGTGAGATAAACCTAGAAAATGGATTACAAAGGATTTTATTTAGATTGCTTACTCCAACTTTACTATTTATTTTTATTGTTAAACTTTATAATATACAACTTTGGAAAATAATTTTTATTTAAGCTATTTTCCCATCTTGAATTTTACCATCACAGAAACTTGATGTTTAAAACTCTTGTAAATAATCCATAATTGTATGTAAAATTATCATTTTTAAAGTAAAATTTGACCAGACAAATTTAATTTTATTTATTTTTAAAAATTTTTTTTGACCTGGCCCATTTAAAAATAGTAAGTGAAATGGGCTTGGTATTTTTGAAATGACACTGTTTGCTCATTGGGGTGGTTAATATGATGTGCCCACTTGGCTAGGCCACCATACCCAGAGATTTGGTCAAATGCCAGGCTGCACGTTGCTGCGAAGGTATTTTTTTAAAATAAGATGAACATTTAAATCAGTAGACTTTGAGTGAAGCAAGTGACCTTTCGTAATGTGAAAGTTGAAGGCTTTCAGAGATAAAGACATTCATCCCCCAAGGAAGAGGGAATTCTGTCTCCAGACAGCTTTCAAACTCAAGCTGAAACATCAGTTCTTTCTTGGACATCCAGTTTATCCATCTACCCTGCAGATTTCAGACTTGCCATTTGCCAGCCTCCACAATTACATGAATCGATTCCTTAAAATCTCTCCCTCTTTCTATCTTTCGATAAAAATACGTAGGTAGATAAAATATGTGTTTACAGTGTGTTATGTAACTTCTGGTTCCTTTAGCCAAGATGACTAGTCCGACTTTTTTTTCCCTTCGATTAATCACATCCTGGGATCCAATATATGAATCCATTATTGCATGTATTGCGTATAGCTGTTCTAAAGAATCTAATTTTCTGTACTATATGTATCAGTAAAGTGTACATGGCAATGTAACGTAAAAAGAAAAATCTACATGAATAATGCAGCCAACTATCCAAGTGTTATACCAGCTAAAACAACAAATAAACCTTAAACAGTGAAAAAAAGATATATATATATACATAGGGTATGTATATATAGTCAGACAGATAGATGTAGATACTATTGGCTTTGTCTCTGTAGAGAACTCTGACTAATACAGTGTGTCTAATTTCATCCTGTAAATTTTCTTTTAGACACATATACATTTATTTTTCCTAATAAGTTTTCAGCAATGATGTATCAGTGTCAAAAGATCTGCTTACTTTATGTTTTAATACATGCTCACATTAATTTATGATACACATTCAAAAGAAAAATATCAATTTAAAAGCCATGTTCTCTTTAAAACATATTCCAGATTCAATGATGTAATAGGTTTTTTCTTTTTCCTATCTCTGGAAATTATCTAAATGTCCATCACTAAAGAGGATCACTGACTGCCCTATTCATTTTAATTTTTTTCATTTTAAAATTTTTTAATGATTTACAATCATTTTAGAATGTTGTGTCAAATTCCAGTGTAGAGCACAATTTTTCAGTTATACATGAACATGTATATATTCATTGTCACATTTTTTTCTCTGTGAGCTACCACAAGATCTTGCATATATTTCCCTGTGTTATACAGTATAATCTTGTTTATCTATTCTACAATTTTGAAATCCCCGTCTATCTCTACACACCCCCTGCCCCCTTGGCAACCACAAGTTTATATTATATGTCTGTGAGTCTATATCTGTAGTGTATTTATGCTTTTTTTTTTTTAAGATTCCACATATGAGTGATCTCATATGGTATTTTTCTTTCTCTTTCTGGCTTACTTAGAATGACATTCTCCAGGAGCATCCATGTTGCTGCAAATGGCTTTATGTTGTCTGTTTTTATGGCTGAGTAGTATTCCATTCTATGAATATACCACCTCTTCTTTATCCAGTCATCTGTTGATGGACATTTATGTTGTTTCCATGTTTTGCTATTGTAAATAATGCTGCTTTGAACACTGGGGTGCAGGTGTCATCCTGAAGTAGGGTTCCTTCTGAATATATGCCCAGGAGTGGGATTCCTGGGTCGTATGGTAAGTCTATTCTTAGTCTTTTGAGGAATCTCTATGCTGTTTTCCACAGTGGCTATACAAAACTGCATTCCCACCAGCAGTGAAGGAGGGTTCCCTTTTCTCCACAGCCTCTCCAGCATTAGTCATTTGTGGATTTTTGAATGATGGCCATTCTGACTGGTGTGAGGTGATACCTCATTGAAATTCTGAGTTGTATTTCTCTGATAATTAGTGATATTGAGCATTTTTTCATGTGCTTGTTGATCATTTGTCTGTCTTCCTTGGAGAATTGCTTGTTTAGGTCTTCTGCCCATTTTTGGATTGGGTTGTTCATTTTTTCCTTATTGAGTTGCATGTGTACTTATATATTCTGGAGATCAAGCCTTTGTCAGTTTCATTAGCAAAAATTTCCCCCCATTCCGTAGGTTGTCTTTTTGTTCTACTTATGGTTTCCTTTGCTGTGCAGAAGCTTGTAAGTTTCATTAGGCCCCATTTGTTTATTCTTGCTTTTATTTCTTCTAGGGGAAAATTTTTGAGATATATGTCAGATAATGTTTTGCCTATATTTTCCTCCAGGAGGTTTATTGTATTTTGTCTTATGTTTAAGTCTTTGATCCATTTTGAGTTGATTCTTGTGTATGGTGTAAGGGAGTGTTCTAGCTTATTTTACATGCTGCTGTCCAGTTTTACCATCACCATTTGCTGAAGAGGCTGTCTTTATTCCGTTGTATATTCTTGCCTCCTTTGTCGAAGATTAGTTGACCAAAAGTTTGTGGGTTCATTTCTGGGCTCTCTATCCTGTTCCATTGGTCTATATGTCTATTTTTTGTACCAATACCATGCTGTCTTGATGACTGTAGCTGTATAGTATTGTCTGAAGTCTGGGAGAGTTATTCCTCCAGCCTCTTTCTTTCTCTTCAGTAATGCTTTGGCAATTCTAGGTCTTTGATGGTTCCATATAAATTTTATTATGGTTTGTTCTGGTTCTGTGAAATATGTCCTGTGTAATTGGATAGGGATTGCATTAAATCTGTAGATTGCCTTGGGCAGTGTGACCATTTTGACAATATTGATTCTTCCAATCCAAGAGCATGGGATATCTTTCCAATTTTTAAATCTTCTTTAATTTCCTTCATCAATGGTTTATAGTTTTCTGTGTATAATTCTTTCACCTCCTTGGTTAGATTTATTCCCAGATATTTTATTACTTTGGGTGCTATTTTAAAGGGGATTGTTTCTTTACTTTCTTCTTCTGTTGATTTATCGTTAGTGTAAAGAAATGCAACTGATTTTTGAACATTAATCTTGTAACCTGCTACCTTGCTGAATTCTTCAATCAGCTCTAGTAGTTTTGGTGTGGACCTTTTAGGGTTTTCGATATATAGTAACATGTCATTGGCATATAGTGACACTTACCTCTTCTTTTCCAATTTAGATCCCTTTTATTTCTCTCTGCTGTGGCTAGGACTTCAAAGACTATGTTGAATTGGAGTGGTGATAGTGGGCATCCTTGTCCCAGATTTTAGTGGGAAGCTTTTGAATTTTACACCGTTGAATACTATGCTGGCTATAGGTTTGTCATATATAGCTTTTATGATGTTGAGATATGTTCCCTCTATACCCACTTTGGTGAGAGTTTTTATCATAAATAGGTGTTGAATTTTATCAAATGCTTTTCCTGCATCGATTGAGATGATCATGTGGTTTTTTTCTTTCTCTTGTTGATGGGATGTATTACATTGATTTGCATATGTTGAACCACCCTTGCGTCCCTGGGATGAACCCCACTTGGTCATGATGTATAATCTTTTTTATGTGTTGTTGGATTCTATTTGCTAATATTTTGGTGAGGATTTTGGCGTCTATGTTCATCAGTGATATTGGCCTATAATTCTCTTTTTTGTTAGTGTCTTTGCCTGGTTTTGGTATCAAGGTGATGGTGGCTTCATAGAATGAGTTTGGGGGTATTCTCTCCTTTTCAATCTTCTGGAAGAGTTTGAGAAAGACTGGTATGAGCTCTTCTTTGTGTGTTTGGTAGAATTCCCCAGTGAAGCTGAACAGTCCTGGACTTTTATTTGTAGGGAGGTTTTTTATTGCTAATTTGATTTCATTTGAAGTGTTCAGTTTGTTCAAGTGGTCAGCTTCTTCTTGATTCAATCTTGGTGGACAGTATGTTTCCAGAAGCTTGTCCACCTCCTCTAGGTTATCCAGTTTGGTTCCATATAGTTTTTCATAATACTTTCTTATGATATTCTGTATTTCTATTTTATTTGTTGTAATTTCACCTTTATCCTTTCTTATTTTGCTAATTTGTCCTCTCTCGTTTTTATTCTTTGTGAGTTTGGCCAGAGGTTTGTCGATTTTATTTACTTTTTCAAAAAACCAGCTTTTGGTTTGGTTGATTTTTTCTATGGTCTTTTTAACCTGTATTTTACTTATTTCCTCCCTAATCTTTATAATTTCCTTCCTTTTGCTGCCTTTTTGGGATTTTTGTTCTTCTTTCTCTAGTTCATTCAGCTGGTGGGTTAGATTGCTTATTTGAGATTGTTCTTCTGTTTTGAGGAAGGCCTCTATTGCTATAAACTTCCCTTTTAGCACTACCTTTGCTGTGTCCCATAAATTTTGTGTGGTTGTGCTTTCATTGTCATTTGTCTCAGGATATTTTTTAATTTCAGCTTTGATTTCCTCATTGACCCATTGGTTTTTTAATAACATATTGTTTAATCTTCATGCCTTCCTTTTGTTCTCTTTTGTTTCTCTGTTGTTGATTTCTAGTTTCATGGCATTGTGGTCAGTAAAGGTGCTTGAGATAATTTCTATCTTCTTAAAATTGCTGAGGTTTCTTTTGTGCCCAGGTACATGATCAATCCTGGAAAATGTTCCATGTGCACTTGAAAAGAATGTGTATCCTATTTTGGGGGGGTGTAATGCTCTGAAATTATCCAAGACATCTAATTTTTCTATTGTATTATTTAATTTCTCTGTTGCCTTCTTTATTTTCTGTCTGAAAGACCTGTCTAGTGATATTAATGCGGTGTTAAAATCTCCACCTATGATTGTATTCCCATCAGTATCCCCCTACCCTTTATTTCTGTTAGTAATTGTTTTATGTACTTAGGTGTTCCTATATTGGGTGCATATATATTAATGAGTGTAATATCCTCATCTTGTATCACTCCTTTAATCATTATAAAATGTCCTTCTTTATCTTTCTTTATGGCCTTTGTTTTAAAGTCTATTTTGTCTGAAATCAGTACCGCAACACCTGCTTTTTTGGCTTATCCATTTGCATGGAATATCCTTTTCCATCCTTTCACTCTCAATCTATATGTATCCTTCTCCCTAAAGTGGGTCTCTTGTATGCAGCATATTGAAGGTTCTTGCTTTATTATCCAGTCTGCCACTCTATGTCTTTTCACTGAAGCATTTAATCCATTAACATTTACAGTAATTAATGCTAGATGTGTGTTTATTGCCATTTTGAACTTATCTTTGCAGTTGATTTGGTATTTCCTCTGTGTTCCTTTCTTCTTCCTTTTATGGCTTGGTAATTTTCCTTTGTATTATCATGGATTTTATTTAGTTTTTGTGACTCCCTTGTAAGTTTTTGGCTTGTGGTTACCTTTTTTTGTAAGTCTATTAGCCCATTACTATAACTGTTTTTATTAAACTGATAGTAACATGATCTCAAACCCGTCCTACCGAGAACAAGAAATTTAAAAAGAAAAAAAAATTCTATATTTTCCCGCCTCCCTCTTCCACTTTCAATGATTTGTATGTCTTCTTTTATAATTTTGTGTTTATTTTATTTGTAATTCATGAGTTATCACCTTTCCAGTTGTGGCTTTCTCATTTCTGTAGCATCCTGCTGCTTTTCTATTTAGAATAGCCCTTTCAATATTTCTTTTAGCATGGTTTTAGTGTGCTGAACTCTTGTAGCTTTTTCTTGTCTGTGAAATTCTTTATGTCTCCTTCTATCCTAAAGGATAGCCTTGCTGGATAAAGGATCCTAGGCTGCATCTTTTTTTCATTCAGGACTTTGAATATATCTTGCCACTCCCTTCTGGCCTGTAGTGTTTGTGTAGAGAAATCCGCTGAAAGCCTTATGGGGGTTCCTTTGTAACTCACTCTTTGCTTTTCTCTTGCTGCCTTTAGGATCATTTCCTTATCCTTGACTCTGGCCATCTTAATTATGATATGTCTCGGTGTAGGTCTATAGGTCTATTTAGATTCTTCCTGTTTGGGACCCTCTGAGCTTCTTATACTTGGATATCTGATTCTTTCTTTAAGTTTGGGAAGTTTTCAGTCATGATTTCTTCAAAAACCTTTTCAATCCCCTTTGATCTTTCTTCCCCTTCTGGGACCCCTATTATGTGAAGATTGGCATGCTTTATATTATCCCATAAGTCCCTTATGCTATTTTCGTTTGTTTTTATTTGTTTATCTTGTAGCTCTTCTCATTGGGTGCTTCCTATTGTCCTGTCTTCTAGGTCACTAATTTGTTCCTCTGCATTATCTAGTCGGCTTTACACAGCCTTTAGATCATTCCTCATCTCAGCCAATGAGTTTACCAATTCTACTTGGTTTTTCTTTATAGGCTCAATTTCATTTTTGACATAATTTTATCTCTAAACACTATCTCTTTTAGTTCCTTCAGTACTTTGATCATTCCTTTTTTGAAATCTTGATGTAGTAGACTGGCAATGTCTACTTCATTGATCATTCTTTCAGGAGATTTCTCTTGCTCTTTTAATTGAGAATGGTTTCTCTGCTTCATCTTGCTCATACATCTCTGGCACTGTGGCTTATGGAGTATCAGTTATCTATTATTGTCCTTAAGGTGTTTATCTATCTAATGCCTATGTAGGAATAAAACTTATAAAAGAAAAGAGAGAGAGAGAGAGAGAGAGAATTTTAAAAGAAGGGAGGAAAAAAGCTTTTAAAACAGTGTATAATGAATAACAGAAGAACAAGTTGAAGCAGAATTTTTAAAAATAATAATAATAAAAATATTTAAAAAAAAAATTAAAGGGATTAAAATTAGGGGTATATATAATTGTTTAAGAAGTAAAAATTAAAAGGGTAATAGAAAATAAAACAGGTAAAACAGATTTTTTTTTAAAAAGGGGGGGTGTTCTCCTGGAGAATGTGTGATTTTAATGTGAAGTCTTTCTGTCTTCATCCTGTTTTGGAAGCTCAGCTTGCTGTTTCCAGAGGCCCTCCATTGGCGCCCTCATCTGTGCTGCTCCCAGTGCCTGTCGGCAAGCAGATCCTGCCTCCTCCCAACACTGGGTCAGGTGCAGCTCTCTGCTGTGGGCGGGCGGGTCACTGCCCCTCCCAGTGCCGCAGTCAGATGTTGCAGACTGGCCAGGTAAGAGGGCGGGCCGCGCCCCCTCCCAGCACAAAGTTCAGGGGCTGTGTTCCTGCCCGAAAGGTGGGGGGCCGCCGGCCCTCTCCTGGGGCCGGTCGCTCCGCTGCTCTGTGCCGCTACATGCTCTGCCTCGGGTCGGCGCCCCGCAGGCGGGCTCGGGGAAGACCGAGAAACAGCCTTGTCCCTGCTCTGGGCCAGAACCCAGCTCCTTGTTTATCTCGGCAGAGCAAGTTCTCTGAGGGACCAGGACAGAAGAATCCTATCTGCCAAGGGGCTGTAGGCCCGTCTCCGTCTGGCCTTTGAGGCTGCTAAGCCCTTCGTTGTGGATGCAGGTTTCGCCCCGCCCCCGCCTGGGTGTTCAGCGCCGGAGGACATGGCGGCCGCGCCTGAGCCCCGCCTCTCTTCCCCCAAAAACTTTCTGTGGGTTTTCAGAGATGGGGTCATGCACCTTTCCCCCCAGGGCACATCAGCCATGCTGTTTCATGGAGGGCCCAGGTTGTTCTGCCCTGTGTACCCACAGCCACGGCGCGCAGCCCCTTGTAGTCCCCCGGGGATGCCTCAGTGGAGCCGTCCCCATCCTCCGCCCAGCTCGGGCGGCCTGATTCTACCCCCAGCTGCCAGCCCGCGTCTTGGGTTGGGTGTCACAGGGACCCTCTGTGCCTGTTTAACTTAGTTCTGTAGGTCAAGGGCTGCTCTGTACAGATCTGAGTCTTGGAGGTTCCCCCTCTAACCCGCTGGCCTCTCGGTTGGAGAGGGGAGACCCAGCGAGAGAGCGCCAGTCCTCCTTTGCCTCTCTCTCCACGCGGGACCCATCCCTCTCTGTTTTGCCTTTTCATCTTTCTTTTTTCCTTTTCTCCTACCAGATTTTTGGTGTCTCTATCTTTTGAAGAGGACAATGTTCTGTCAGAGTTCCACAGGTGCTCTGGTTGGTTGAGTTGGTCTGTGGATGTGAGTCTTGGTGCATTTGTGGGAGAGGGTGACCTGCGAGCGTCCTTCTACTCCACCATCTTGGCCTCCTCCTCCTGACCAGACAAATTTATAAAGTCTGCACAGTTTTGTATCCTTTTAATTATCATGAAAAATTATTATTGAAGAGATGCTGAACAAATTTTACAATAGAACAAGTAGACCAAAATCCTTAAGTTTACGTAGCAATTGGAAAATATATATCTCAATTTTAACAATCTCATTTGATTTGAAAGGTGAGCAAAACTCAGATTCAATGTTTGGTCATGTCTTAACCTGGATACAAGCCATTTGGCTACAGCTGCAGAACTTCTTTGGAGATAAATGAAAGGCACATGGACAGATACTCTGGACAGTTTATATTCTACCTGCTTGTGAATTAAATCCCATGGTGGTAGCTGTTTTGAGGCTGTTGGGAGCAGAAAACTTCCACACATTTGCAGACATGAAAGATTTCTGTCTTGACACCTTGATTCTTTATTATAAAAACATTGAACTTTGCAAGAAATTTGAAAGATCAAGAATATGACTTTTCTTTGTGATGATGAACATGTTTTAAACTTAGATTGTGATGATGTTTGCATGAATATACTAAAAAATACTGGAATATATGCTTTAAAAGGGTGAGTTTTATGGTATATGAATTAAATCTCAATACATATGTTTTTAAATGTTAAGTCATTTCTAATACTTACACTTTTATATAGCTGATTTCTTTTCCCTACACTGTCTATCACATTTTGTCCATATAAAAATCTTTGCTTTTTATGAAGACTTCCCTGGAGTCTTTGGTCAACTCACAGGGTCCTCCTGTCCTCCAGTGGCATTTTGTGAATTACTACACTTTTCCAGTTGTTCTCATGGCTACTTCCAGTTGGATTGACCCTCCATGTGAGCAGGAATTGTATCTTTTCATCTTTGTGTCTCTTATACCTAGCACCATCATCTGTTAAATAGTGTTTAAAAATCATTCTAAAGTATATATACATATGTGCACATAAGTAAATACACATATGTGCACATAATGATCATGAGGAAACATGTACTTTTGTAACCTGCTCCCATTACAAAGCTTGGAAGTACACACATTTTTATATCTTCCAATTTGTAATGTTCACACAATGCTATTATGATGGTTACTCAATGTTTACTCAATTAGCAAATCATCATTTGTTTAACAACCGTCTTTTTGGAAAGAGTTGTTCACAGATTCACATATGAATAGCATTGAACTGAACACTGTCATACTTGAGGCTTCTTTTTGGTTAATTCAATGAATGCAATTCCAAAAAGTGAGGTGGTCTGGTCAAGGTACATGAAGATTTTCATAGTTCTTGATAATATACTGTTTCCTAAAAGGAGTAGATCAATTTGCATTAACCTAAATATACCATTTCCTTCACAATTGTATCAGCATTTTAAAATATTTGATAGTTGTTTTCAAATCTTAAATTTGTATTTCACCATCCATTTAACGTGCACATTTAATTTTGAGTTCTAGTGTTTATCAACTATTCACTGTAAACCAATTTATTGGTCATAAAGATATTTAAGTTCTTATCAATTCTCTGGCTGAAATTCATGAATTTCAATGAAAAGAACCTAGTGCCTGGATGCTTTTCTTATAGCTGAAAGCCAGTAATAGGATAAATTCTCCCTTGATACTGTATTTCACTCACATTTTAAAGCCTAGATGTCTAAATGCTCAGTGTGGTCCCAAGGCGTCTATGTATCCCAGATGAAAAAATGCAAAACCAAATGTAAATTCAGGAATATTGTTGCTGAAGATCAAAGTGCCATCCCAGTACAAACAATTTGAGTGGGGAAAAACTTGCTCAAAGCATACCCAGAATGACTGATAATGGGCCAACTTCCCTGGTTAAAGCCTGGGCATGATTCTAGTGGGGGAGGGAAAGGAAATCTTACAATGTCTCATGAAGTAGTAAAATGCTTTGTGGTTGGGTGTATGCAGTGAGTGCTCGGTCTTCTCAACAAATTATTCTGAAACCTTTGTCACTTCCAGCCATTTTATATGTGGACAGTTAACTGTGTCAGTACTTTTTAAAGGTTGAGAGTTGGGTGCCTAGAGTGGGCAGAATAAGATAATGACCAACCCTTGCAGAATTCTATGACAAGGTAGAATTCCCTCCGAGTTGCACACTTCCTCCATGAAAGTTGCACCATATTCATAGGTTTCCTCTATTAAACACAGCAACCTGCTACCCTGGGAAGTGCCCAAATATGAAAACTTTTGCTTGCTATCTGTGAAGGTAAAGACAGTACCTCGCTAGGGTTGAATGTTCTCTTCTTCAAATAAAGAAGATTTTCTCATTCAGAGCTCTGATGGCATTAAAAGTTTGATATCTTTAGCATGAAAAGTTTAAAGCATTGAAACTTTAAACTGAATTGGGAGCTTAGTAAGGTCCAAATGATGCCCCCCACTGGAGATGTTTAAGTCAATGGTGAGTTCAGAATGGCCATAGTATATATGGCACAAATCTGCTTGCCATGTTAAGCTCTCCCCCACCCCCTAAATACCATGTGCCTGACATACTGCTTTTGGAATTGTTTATAAGTAAGTTCACTGTTATTTAGGGTTGTTGACCAAACCCATGCAGAAATAGAGCTTGATATTTGTGTCTCTTGACAATAAAACTTTACCTTCTATACATGCCATTATATAACACAGTAGGAATTTTCTTAATATCACTGTACTATTGCTTATTTTAGTTGTGCATTGTGTTGCAAGAACAACCAAGTCATGAGCAAGTTGTCCAGCTGTCCAACTTTTATGTCGGATTTGTTTTAAGCAGCAACATTGGACCTCTCTGGTTTTAAACATTTAGATTCCAACTTTTATTTACAGAATAGAGTACAAGGTATGAGCACATGTAACAATTTTTATTTCCATAAGAATTTTTAATTTTGATGGGGAGGGCATAACTCCGTGGTAGAGCATATGCTTAGGATGAATGAGGTCATGGGTTTATTCCTCATTACCTCTATTAAATAAATAAATAAATCTTATTACCTACCCTCCCCAAGAAAAGAATAAATTCAAACAGAAAAAACAAAATAAAATAAAAAATTTAAATGAATGTTTAATTTTTGAAAGCTCCTTCTGTCCCTTCCGTGTTAGCTTCCTAGGGCTGCCATCAGAAAATTCCAAAAATAGAGTGGCTTAAAACAACAGAAATCTGTTGTCACACAGTTCTCCAGGCCAAAAGTCCCAACCAAGTTGCCAGCAGGATCATGTTCCCTTTGAAGGCACTAACGAAGTAATTGCATCTGTGCCTCTCCCATACCTTCTTGTTATTGCAAGCATTCCTTGCTTTGTAAATACATCACTCCATTCCTCCTTCCTCACATGGCATTCTCACTGCCTGTCTCACATCATCTTCCCTCTGTGTCTGTGTCCATGTTTCCCCTTTTTTATAAGGACACCAGGAGTATCAGATTAGATTTTAACCTAATAACCTCATTTAACTTGATTACTTCTGTAAAGACTATCTCCAAATCTAGTCACATTCTGAGATACTCAGGGGTTAGGACTTCAACACATCTTTTGGAGAGGATACAATTTCAACTCAACATCCTCCTTGAAAAGTTTCTGTTGCTTCTAAAGTTCAATTTGAAAAATGAACCCATGATGGCAAAGCACCTATAAAATAAGGGCACGCTAAGGAGTTTAAAGAGAGTATTTTTCTATCAGCCTTTTGATTTCTACTCACTCAGGTCATGGACTAGTATTGCTGACATAAAACAGATTTATTAATATTTGTCTTCTGCTCAATTTCTTCCTTCACGTACATATTAGAATACTAAAACAACTGCACTTTTCTAGAATTTACTTATCTGATTTGCTTCTCAATATCTTTTCTTTTCTTTTCTTTTTCTAAATCACACTATTTATTGATTTCTGTGGAGAAATGTATGTTACCAAGATGTCTAGACTAGTTGGTCAGGATATTTGTTTCTCAAGAGATGTGTACTTAAGAACAAGTCTCAAGTCATGTGTACTTGAGAAATCAAAGAAGGTCGCTTGTGAATTTAATGTCATATAGTTGGATTTTAAGGAGTGACATAATCAATCATGAATATTCTTTGTCACTTTAAAGATATATCTAACAAATACATACTTATAACAGCAGGGAAGTCTTTTGTTGAACTTTGTAGAAATAACTTAGTCCCACCTTAAGGGATTAATTCTGAAGATCGCTGATCTTATGCCTAATTAAAGAGTGACATTTCCTTATTCTGTCTACCAGTTCTGGGTGATAAACTGTTAAGAGTTTCTATCTCCCTTGTGAATTGAATATAAAAGGTAGTGCACAAAGTTATTTATTTATTTGTTTGTTTATTTATTTATTTATTTATTTATTTATTTATTTATTTATTTATTTATTTATTTATTCATTCATTCATTCATTCATTCATCCATTCATTTGTTTAATAGACATTATTCCTTAAGAGAAATTTCAGGTTCACAACAGAATTGAGCAGAAAATACAGAGTTTGCATATAGCCTTCCTCACCCGCACATATATACTCCCCTACCCTCAACATCCCTCATCAGTGTGGCATATTTGGTACAATTGATGAACCAACATGGGCACATTATTATCAACCAAAGCCCATAGTTTGCATTAGGGTTTACTCTTGATGTTGTACTTTCTATGTGTTTTGACAAATCCATAATGACATGTATCCACCACTACAGTATCATACAGAGTAATTTCACTGCCCTAAAAATCCCTTGTGCTCCGTCTATTCATTCCTCCTTCTCTCCCTCTCCCCAAGCCCCTGAAAACCACGATGTTTTTATTGTTTCTGTAGCTATATATTTTCCAGAATGTCATTTGGTTGGAATCGTACAGTTTGTAGCCTTTTTAGACTGGCTTCTTTCATTTAGTAATGTGTTTTTAATATTTCTTCCTTGTCTTTCATGGCTTGATAGAATTTTTTTTTTACTGCACATATATTTTTTAATTTACATATACATACTGTTCATTGTTTCTAAGAACACTTAGAGCTTTAGATATTTAAACTAACATAGTTATCAAAGGAATAAAGCTAATCACATAAGAATTAATTCAAAAAGGTACATACACCTTGCTATTAACAGCAGCATTATTTATAATTGCCAAGATGTGGAAGCATCTTAAGTGCACATCAATTGTTGAATAGATAATGAAGATGCAATATATCTATATCTATATCTATATCTATATCTATATCTATATCTATATCTATCTATATCATCTATATCTGGGGAGACAGAGAGAAAGAGGAGAGAGA
Organism: Camelus ferus; assembly: GCF_009834535.1. NCBI lineage: Eukaryota > Metazoa > Chordata > Mammalia > Artiodactyla > Camelidae > Camelus > Camelus ferus. Next base: position 27,236,079 of record NC_045730.1, on the reverse strand, counting down.
GGGAGAATGAAACACAGCTCACCCATAAGGAAGAAGGATATTTTGCCACTTGTGGCTCTTCATTCACTTTTGTTTTTCACTTAAAAACCCAGAATTTTATAACTGGCAGATCCGTTTTCATTACATCAAAAGTAAAATACCTAGAAATAAACTTAACCAAGGAGGTTACCTATACTCTGAAAACTGAAGTGGCACAAAGAAATGGGAAGATTTCTTGTGCTCATGGATTGGAAGAATCAACACTATCAAAATGGCCACACTATGCAAAGGAATCCACTGATCCAATGCAACCCCAATCAAAATGCTCATGATAATCCTCACAGAACTAGAACAAACAATTCCAAAATTTGTAAGGAACCACAAAAGACCCCAAACAGCCAAAGAAATCTTTTGTAGGTTTTTTTTTTTCTCTTTCTTCTTTTTGTTCGCTTTTTTTATGGTTTGATGACTAGAGAAGGTCCTTTAACATTTGTTGTAAAGCTGGTTTAGTGGTGCTAAAATCTTTTAGATTTTGTTTATCTGTGAAGCTTTTAATTTCTCCATCAAGTCTGGGCAAGAGCCTTATTGGATAAAGTATTTTTGGTTGTTAAGTTTCTCCCTTACATCACTTTATACATATTGTGCCACTCCCTTCTGGCCTGTAGAATTTCTGCTGAAAAATCAGCTGGTAAACTTATGGGACTTCTCTTGTATGTTATTCATTGCTTTTCTCTTGCTAATTTTAATATTTTCTCCTTATCCTTAATTGTTTTCAATTTAATGACTCTGTGCCTTGGTGTGCTTCTCTTTGGGTTGATCCTGTGTGGTACTGTCTGTACTTCCTGGACTTGGGTGACTGTTTCCTCTCCCAAGTTGGGTAAGATTTCAGTGATTACCTTTCCAAAACTTTTCTGAGGTCTTCTCTCTCTCTTCTCTTTCTGGGACCCCTATAATGTGAGTAATGATTTCCACTAATCTGTCTTCTAGCTCACTGATCCATTCTCCTGCCTCATTTAGTCTATTCCTTGTTCCTTCTCATGTATTGTTCATTTCAGTGATTTTTCTCTTCATCTTTGTTTGAGTATTCTTTATATTTTCCAACTCTTTGCTAAAAATTTCACTCTATTAGTCTATATTCTTCTTGAGTTCTCTGAACATCTTGGCCATCATTACGTTAAACTTTCTCAGATAAATTGCCTATCTCCTCATCACTTATTTCTTCTTCTGGGATTTTATCTTGTGCCTTGTCCTGGAAGATATTCCTTTGCTGCCTCATATCATCTATCTTTCTATGTGTTTCTGAATTTCTTCAACAGGCTTTGGGATTATTGTTTTCTTATTTCTAGTATCTGCCCCTGATGGATGAGGCTGGACTAGAGGCTTATGCAGATTTCCTGGCAGGAGGAGCCAGTGCCTTCCCACTGCTGGGTGAAGCTTCATCCTGGACCTCTAGTGGCTAGGGTTGTGTCTAGAGTCCTTTGTGGCTTAGGAAGTCTGATGATGGATGTGGCTGTGTTTCCACCCTGTATGTTGTTTGGCCTAAGTCTTCCCTACAGGCTAGGTCTTGGTGCTAATGATCCAATCAAGATGTCAGCCTCCAAGAAAACTCATGTAGATTAACACTCCTGGAATTCCTGCCACCAGCTTTTATGTCCCCTGAGTGAGCTGCAGCTGTCCCCCATGTCCCCAAGAGCCCCTCCAAATCCAGCAGGCAGGCCTGGCCCAGGTTCCTATGGCATCACTGCCTCTGCCCTTGGACCTGGTGCATGTGAGTTTCCATGTAGGCTTCTCAAGCCAATGGAGTCTATTTCCCCCAGTCCCTTGAGGCTCCCAGAGCCAAGCCCTCCTGGCCTTCAGAATCAGATGTCCTGGGGTCTCCTTCTATTTCCCAATGCCAGGACATGAACTAGGGAGCCTGACATGCGGCTTAGAGCTCTCACTCCTGTGGGAGGGCCCCTGCACTTAACAAATCTTTAGCTTATGGGTAGCCCAACCAGGGGGTATGGGGCACAATTATATCACAAGCACACCCCTCCTACCATCCTTCTGTGGTTCCCTCTATGTTTCCAGTTGCAGATCTGTTTTGCTAGGTTCCAGTCTTTTTTCAATGCTTGTTTAGCATTCAGCTGTGGTTTCATTGTAGAAGCAAGGAGAGGTGAGCTCGTGGTCCTACCATTCTGCCTTCTTGACCCAGAACTGCTCTTCAACTTCTTATCAGCAACAGCCACATTCTCACTCTCCACTTTTCTTTTCCCTTGAAATCATATTATTCTCATGGACTGTATTGGTAAGTGTGAGCTTTGTGCTATGAGAGAAAAGATTTCCCACTGGTTGGAAGTTAAAATGTGCCAGTCACTGAGTTAGTGGGGTGTTGAAGGAAGGTCCCTATCATTGGGCTGTAGGGCTTGATCTCCACACTCATTGTTCAGCAGAGGGAAAGCATGGCTTTGATCTGCAATCTGAGAAAAACAGCTACCATATTGGATGACAGAAAGAAAGTAAGGCAAAGATAACTAGCATTTACATACTTGGTGGTAGGAAGGAGTCCCCTTCCTTCCTGCAAAAGAAAGAAGGACCTTCAGTGCCACAGATGGGCAATGCATGCACTCATGCACATCAGTGCAGCCTCACAGGTTGGTTACTAGACGGAGTCACAGCCCACAAGCCAACCTTCTCTCTTTCTGTTTATCCCAACATTTTCTGCCCCAGTACTTTGCTGGGAATTTCCACCAGGTTACATGTGGGATGGCTTCCACACGAGGTGGAGGACATTGACAATTTCATGTAGGCCAGTGGCCTTTAACCCCACACTCAGCTCAGGAATTTATCCAAACCCACAAGCTCCAGGCATCAGCTCAAGGCATCAGCTACACTGTTTGTATTTCATTACTGAGAGAAAAGCCACTAGAATAAAAGGTTCAAGCATTCCCTGTGAGGAACAGTAGAGTGACCTGGGGTGGTTTAACATGGAGAAGAGAACATCTGGGGGGGGAGTGTTATTTGAACGTAAGTATCTCAGGGATTATTATGAGGAATAAGAAGTAGAACTAGGAAAGAGTTGAGGATGGAACACTGAAAGTAGTAACAACAAAAACTGAAATGAGTTAAGCATTTACTTGTGTCAAGCCCTTGGCTAAGTGCTATATATGCATTTTTTATTTAATCCTCACAACCACCATATGAGGCAGATTTTACTGTCATCCTTGTTTTATAGATCAGTTGAGGTCTACAGAGAGTAAGTAGCTTGCAAGTTTGCAGCACAGCTCATGGCAGAACTGACATTCAAACACAGGCCTAAATCCAAAGCCAAGACTTTATAACCTGCCATTATCAAAATTGAGAGAAATTTCCATATTAACATACTGGAAGTAGAGAAAGAACCATTGAAGAAAATGGGGTTAAAATAATTTTTCATGACCTACATGATCTCTTTGAAATTTCCCTAGAATCAAAAAACCTAAAAATGAGGACGTCCAGGTACAAAGTACAAGGCTGAATTTTTATATAATTTACAGAGAGTTGGGAATCAGAACCACAGAACTTTGGTCTGCTACTTTCTTTTTATTATTATTATTGAGGTATAGTCAGTTTATAATGTGTCAATTTCTGGTGTACAGCACAATGTTTCAGTCATACATGAATAAACACATATTCATTTTTATATTCTTTTTCACCATTAGTTAATGCAAGATACTAAATATAGTTCCATATGCTATACAGTATAAGCTTGTTTATCTCTTTTATTTATACGGGTCAGTATCTGCAAATCTCAAAATCGCAGTTTATCCCTTTCCACTCCCTTCTCCCCTGGTAACCACAAGTTTGTATTCTATATCTGTGAGTCTATTTCTGTTTTATATAAAAGTTCATTGCTTTTTTTTTTAATTCCACATATAAGAGATACATATGTTATTTTTCTTTCTCTTTCTAGCTTAATTCCTTTAGAATAACATTCTCCAAGGACATCCATGCTGCTGCAAATGGCATTATTTTATGATTATTTATGGCTAAGTAGTATTACATTGCATAAATATACCAAAACTTCTTTATGGACATTTAGGTTGCTTCCATATCTTGGCTACTGTAAATAGTGATGTTATGAACATTGGGGTGCAGGTGTCTTTTGGAATTAAGACTCCCTCTGGTTATATGCCCAGGAGTGGGATTGTTGGGTCATATGTTAAGTCTAATTTTAGTCTTTTGAAGAAGCTCCATACTCTTTCCCACAATGGCTGCACCAAACTACATTCCCACCAACAGTGTGTGAGGTTTCCCTTTTCTCCACACCCCCTCCAGCATTTATCACTTGTGGGCTTATATTTTGTTTTGTTTTTAACATTTTTTATTGATTTATATTCATTTTACAATGTTGTGTCAAATTCGAATGTAGAGCCCAATTTTTCAGTTGTACATGAACATACATATATTCATTGTCACATTTTTTCTCTGTGAGCTACCATAAGATCTTGTATATATTTCCCTGTGCTATACAGTATAATCTTATTTATCTATTCTACATTTTGAAACCCCAGTCTGTCCCTTCCCACCCCTCACCCTCTTGGCAACCACAAGTTTGTGTTCTATGTCTATGAGTCTGTTTCTGTTTTGTATTTATGGGTTTTTTTTTTTTTTTTTAAGATTCCACATATGAGCGATCTCATATGGTATTTTTCTTTCTCTCTCTGGCTTACTTCACTTAGAATAACATTCTCCAGAAGCATCCATGTTGCTGCAAATGACGTTATGTTGTTGGTCTTTATGGCTGAATAGTATTCCATTCTATAAATATGCCACATCTTCTTTATCCAGTCATCTGTTGATGGACATTTAGGCTGTTTCCATGTTTTGGCTCCTGTAAATAGTGCTGCTATGAACATTGGGGTGCAGGTGTCATCCTGAAGTAGGGTTCCTTCTGGATATATGCCCAGGAGTGGGATTCCTGGGTCATATGGTAAGTCTATTCCTAATCTTTTGAGGAATCTCCATACTGTTTTCCACAGTGGCTGCACCAAACTGCATTCCCACCAGCAGTGAAGGAGGGTTCCTTTTTCTCCACTGCCTCTCCAGCTGTGGATTGTCATTTGTGGATTTTTGAATGATGGCCATTCTGACTGGTGTGAGGTGATAACTCATTGCAGTTTTGATGTGCATTTTCTGATAATCAGTGATATTGAACATTTTTTCATATGCCTATTGATCATTTGTATTTCCTCCTTGGAGAATTGCTTGTTTAGGTCTTTTGCCCGTTTTTGGATTAGGTTATTTCTTTTTTTCTTATTAAGTCTAAGAGCTGCTTATATATTCTGGAGATCAATCCTTTGTCGGTTTCATTTGCAAAAATTTTCTCCGATTCCATAGCTTGTCTTTTTGTTTTACTTATGGTTTCCTTTGCTGTGCAGAAGCTTGTAAGTTTCATTAGGTCTCATTTGTTTATTCTTGCTTTTATTTCTATTGCTTGGGTATACTGTCCTAGGAGAACATTTTTGAGATTATGTCAGATAATGTTTTGCCTATATTTTCTTCTAAGGAGTTTATTGTATCTCATCTGTCTTATGTTTAAGTCTTTGATCCATTTTGAGTTGATTTTTGTGTATGGTGTAAGGGAGTGTTCTAGATTCATTGATTTACATGCTGCTGTCCAGTTTTCCCATCACCATTTGCTGAAGAGACTGTCTTTATTCCATTGTATATTCTTGCCTCCTTTGTCAAAGATGAGTTGACCAAAAGTTTGTGGGTTCATTTCTGGGCTCTCTATTCTGTTCCATTGGTCTATATGTCTGTTTTTGTACCAATACCACATTTGTGGACTTTTGAATGTTGGCCATTCTGAATGATGTGAGGTGATACTGCATTGTAGTTTTGATTTGCATTTCTTTGATAATTAGTGATATTGAGCAATTTTTCATGTGCTTATTGACCATTCATATGTCTTCACTGGAGAATTGTTTGTTTAGTTCTTCTGCCATTTTTGGATTTTTTTTCTTATTAAGTCATATGAGCAATTTATATATTCTAGAAATCAAGCCCTTGTCAATATCATCTTTTGCAAATATTTTCTCCATTACGCAGGTTGTCATTTTGTTTGGCTTATGGTTTCCATTGCTTTGCAAAATCTTGTAAGTTTAATTAGGTCCCATTTGTTTATTCTTGCTTTTATTTCTATTTCTTGGGTAGACTGCTCTAGGAGAACGTTGCAGAGATGTATGTGAGATAATGTTTAGCCTACGTTTTCTTCTAGGAGATTTATTGTGTATTGTCTTATGTTTCAGTTTTCAAGCCATTTTGAGTTTACTTCTGTGTATGATATGAGGGAGTATTCTAACTTCATTGATTTACATGCAGCTGTCCAGTTTTCCCAACACCATTTGCTGAAGAGGCTGTCCATTGCATGTTCTTGCCTTCTTTGTCAATGATTAATTGACCAAAAGTCAATGGGTTTATTTCTGGGCTCTCAATTCTGTTCCATTTATCCATATGTCTGTTTTTGTACAAATACCATGCTGTTTTGATTACTGTAGCTCTGTAGTATTGTCTGAAGTCTGGGAGGATTATTCCTGCACCTTCATTCTTTTTCTTCAGTAATGCTTTGGCAATTCTGGGTCTTTTGTGATTCCATGTAAATTTTAATATGATTTGTTCTTGTTTGTGAGAAATGTCCTGTGTAATTTGATAGGGATTGCATTAAATCTGAAGATTGCCTTGGGTAGTATGACCACTTTAAGAATATTGATTCTTCCAACTCAGGAGCATGGGATATCTTTCCATTTCTTATGTCATCTTTAGTTTCCTTAATAAATGTCTTGTAGTTCTCCATGTATAAGGCTTTCCCATCCTTGGTTAGATTTATTCCTATGTATTTTATTACATTGTGCGCCATTTTAAAAGGGATGGTTTCTTTACTTTCTTTTCCTATTGGTTCATTGTTAGTGTAAAGAAATGCAACTGATTTTTTACATTAATCTTATATCCTGCTACCTTGCTAAATTTTTTATTAGTCTAGTAGTTTCTGTGTGGAGCTTTTAGGGTTTTCCATATATGGTATCATATCATCTGCATATAGTGACAATTTTACCTCTTCTTTTCCAATTTGGATGCCTTTTATTATTTGTCCTCTTCTGCTTTAGCTAGGACTTCCAAGACTATGTTGAATAGAAGTGGTTCAAGTGGACAACCTTGTCTTGTCCCAGATTTTAGTGGGAATGTTTTCAGTTTTTCACCATTGAGTACCATGTTGGCTGTCAGTTTGTCACAAATTGTTTTTATTATGTTGAGATATGTTCACTCTATACCCTCTTTGGTGAAGGTTTTTATCATAAATGGGTGTTAAATTTTATTAAGTGTTTTTTCTGCATATTTTGAGATGATCATGTGGTTTTCATCCTTTCTCTTGTTGATGTGGTTTATTACATTGATTGATTTGCATATGTTGAATCATCCTTTTTTCCTGGAATGAACCCTACTTTATCATGGATTATGATTTTTTTTAATGTGCTGATGGATTCTGTTTGCTACTATTTTGTTGAGGATTTTTGCATCCATGTTCATCAGTGGTATTGGTCTATAATTTTCTTTTTTGGTAGTGTCTTTGTCTGGTTTTTGTATCAGCATGATGTTGGCTTCATAGAATGAGTTTGGGAGTACTCCCTCATTTTCAATCTTCTGGAAGAGTTTGAAAAGGACAGATATGTGTTCTTCTTTGTGTGTTTGGTAGCATTCCCCAATGCAGCTATCCCATCCTGGACTTTGATTTCTATGGAGCTATTTTATTCATAATTCATATTCATTTCAATTAATTGGTTTTTTAAGTGGTCAATTTCTTTTTGTTTCAGTCTTGGTGGACTGTATGTTTCCAGAAACTTGTCTTATTTTTAGGTTATCTATTTTGTTTCCATATAGCTGTTCATAGAATTCTCATATGATATTTTCTATTTCTATGGTATTGTTTGTAATTTCTCCACTTTCCTTTCTTACTTTGTTTCTTTGTGCTCTTTGTTTTCTCTTCTTCATGAGCTTGGTCAGAGGTTTTCCAATTTCATTTACTCTTTCAACAAACCAGCTCTTGGTTTGATTGATTTTTTTCTACTGTTTTATTCAATCTCGATTTTATTCATTTCCTCCCTGATCTTTATTATTTCCTTCCTTTTGCTGACTTTTGGTTTTTTTCTCTTCTTTTTCTAATTCTTTTAGCTGGAAGGTTAAATTGTTTATTTGAGATAATTCTTTATTGAGGAAGGCCTGTCCCTCTTAGCACTGACTTTGCTTCATCCCATAGAAATTGTCCGGTTTTGTTTTCATTGTTGTCTGTCTTTAAGTATTTTGTATTTTCTTTGATTTCATTATTGGCCTCCCCCCCCCCTTTTTTTTTTTAGCATGTTATTTAATCCCCATGGTGTCATTTTTTCCTCCTTTGTTTTTCTTAGTTGATTCTGAGTTTCATGGCATTGCAGTCAGAGAAGATGCTTGAAATAATTTCTACCTTCTCAAATTTGTTGAGCATTCTTTTGTGCCTGAGAACATGATCTATCATAGAAAATATTCCATGTGCACTTGAAAAGATTGTGTATTCTATTTTGGGGGTATGTAATGTTCCAAAAATATCAACCAAGTCTAATTGTTCTATTTTATCATTTAGTTTCTCTGTTTGTCCTCTACTTTCTGAACTCTGTTTATATTCATGCACATGATGAAATAGTTTTAACATCTGTCAACCTAAAGTTTTAATGAACTATGGTTATATTCTTTTAATTTATCATATATGGTGAGGTAAACTCGTTCTTTAGCTCATTTGCCAAGATTGAGGCTAACTCCCTGAACCACAGGAACTTCAGAGTTTGAGACCATTGTATTTCAACTAGTTTTCTTTACATCAAAAAGCTGCTGATTAGAAACCTAAATGGCAGAATAAACTTAATTTGCCAAATCAAAAAATCTAGACTTTTTCCACTTCATTTCAGGAAACTGTGACCTTATATCAATATTCTGCCAAAACTTTAAATAATTGCTGCCAACTCATCTCATCGCTAGGAGACTGTTTTGATACTTTGTTTTCATCTTTCAGAAACCAGAGATAGTGAAAGATTAAACCCCAGCAAATAGTATTACAGTTCAATCCTCAACCTAGGTGATCTGCTTACTCCATTAGCATCAAGATCTGTTCATAAGTAACTCGACTGTGTTAGGTTTAAATGCTGTACATTTTGTTAAGATGCAAACTATATAATTAGAAGAATAAGTCTCTCCTGACTCACCTGTGCCTGGACAGACAGTGGGCAAGATGATTGGTTATTTTTTGGCTTGGACTCTGGGTCAAGGAAAGGTAATGCTGATGTTTTACCTGATGTTGTGATCATGCCATTGTAGGGTGGGCAGGTAGCACTTCATTTGATGTGGATCAGAAGAGATGGAGTTACAGATGGTGTTTTTTATGTCCTGTTTGAGTATTTGGATCACACTGTCTTCAAGAAATAATATTTATCCTTAGAAGTTGAAAAGGATGTGTGCTTGAGGTATGAGCATGTGTGAGGAAGAGAGAATGTGTGTGTAAAGTGGATGATCTGCAACACACATTGGTGGAATAACCGGAATGGAGCTGCACATGGAAAGCCAGAAGGTACCATGAAGCATCCTAAGGAACATTCTTCCAGCCTAGATGCCCAGACATGGAGAAACATATGGCTATGGAGAGGTATGGGCACTGCAAGGTGTTCTGGCCAGTGAGGGAGGTTTCAGCCAGGCAGACTAAGGTTGGCAACGTGGAGTTTAGAACAGGGAAGCACTGTACAGGGACACTGTACAAACTGAGGAAAGAGAAGCAGGGAAGGAAACAGGAATCCCTATCAGGAACTTTATGTCATGGGTGTGCTTCTGACAGACAAGGGACAGTAATGATGGGTGTGAATTTATAACTTCCTTTCTGCCTCCATTGCACTGCCATTCAGTGATCTCATCTCAGTGGAATTTGGCCCACCCTTCAATGGCAGATTGCATTAACAGACCATGATTCTCTTTCCCCTTTGTGCTCTTTGCCACATTATTATGCTGTTCCTTCCATCAGAAGGTCCTTTATCCATCTTTATATGTGATTCTGAGTTCACTATGTGATATGCTTTGGTCCCAGGGATGTTACCAGATGCAAAGCTAGCAGACGCTTGAAAGGCCCTGTGTGTAATAAGGCTTGCACTCCATTAACTCTATCATTAAACATGAGAAGTACATGCTAGGGTTACACTCCCCATCCCAGGAGGATGAGAGGTGACACATGGAGCAGAACCACCCTCACCAAAGCCCAGCATGGAGCAACTGAGCTCCTGCCAACCTGTAGGTTCAAGATGAATAAAACATATAATGTAAGTATGTAGTCAGAGAGAGGACAAGTTTGCAGGGGCTCCAATCCAGAGTCCACTCTCAGCCTGAATGCTGCACAGTTCCTCGAGGATGAGGGAGCTGGACAAATAAAGGGAGGTGTGACATGCCCTCACTCTCACTTTCACTATAGCTCACGTGGAGGGAGCAGCACCCAATTCAGGGGGCCATGACCAGGACTCCCCAGTGGTAGGAGGGGCCCACCCATGGTGACCTGGGAGCAGGGGATATCTACTTGCCCCACTCAGGTTCATGCCAGATCTTGAAATAATCATAGTACAATTCTCCCTAACATACATTAGAGGAGGGTTACATGCAGAATAGGGAAGAAATACCTCTTGAGCTGCACATCATTCATGATTTAAGTATAATCAAGCATTGTATATAATATTCATGGCTATCTTGTACACATACATATTATATATGCATTGAGCATTTAAAAATTTGTATATACAAGTATAATAGGTACCTATGAGTGGAACTATAAATAAGGTAGCTAGTCTATTAGGAAGCCTTCACATCATTTGAAGTGTTGTCATCTTCATGGGACCCTTCTTTCAGAACTATCATAATAATTACAGTATTATTACAAGGCTGAAATTGCTCAATAAATTGTTTAAAACTCCTCCTTTGGACTTCAGAGTCTTCCTGTCAAATAAATATATCTACTTATAAGATACATGTACCATAAACAGACAAAATGACACTTTTGTTTTTACCTCTTCTGGCTAAATGCAAGCACATGTTGATTAACTCAAATAAAATTCTCTGGATTGCACACACATATGCTATTGCACTCCACACCCAAAGGTAGAATGTAGGTTCCAGCTATTTGGATTGTGCCCGCAAATAGCTTGAAAGTAAAATCAGAGTCCACTTGTGCTTGGTAAATTGTAAATCCTAAGTTTTCAGTAAAGTTAAATTCGACATTCTCATCACTGTTGGTGACCACAGCTATTCTCCAGAGTCATGCCCTGGATACTGCCTGTTACAGTATTGTCCCCTTCCAGTAGTCACAGCCATTGTACTCATCAAGGCAGTGAGTATCAGAGAAAAGGAACTATAAAACATTGTTATTATTTCCTCCCTTATTCTTTATATAGCCAGAGCTGAGCATTTTGTGTCATTGTGGATTCTCTCTTTGCTCACATCCAATCAGTGACATCCCATCAGGGCTCCTGCTTCTAGAAGTCATCTTGTTACCACTACCTGATTACTCTCTGAATGAATTATTGCTTAGCTGCTTAATCAGGGACACTGTCACACACATCCATTTCACCTATAAAGTACTTTTAAATTTTAACTTCATTCTTATATGCAAACACACACATCTCACACATACATATATTTGACCCATAAAGTACTTTTTAAAATTTTAATTTCATTCCTAAATGCCAGCATGTATCTCTCTATCCTCAATACTACAGCCTGTGAGAGAACTGTTACAAGTAAATCATCCTTTTTTGTTTAGAACAAAGATTTTCCTTTAATAGGAATTATCCTAAATTTTTATCTAGCTCTTTTGACTCAGTTTTATTCTTTTTTCCTCCTAAATACTATTATCTTCATATGTCTATCCAAGAGTCAGGAGAAAAACCACATTCTACCAAGCATTTATCACTCAAGTTGCAATTCAGTGTCTCCTGCTTTTGAGGTCACAGAAGGGGGGAAAGTCTCTTTTAGCTGTGCTTTAATCAAGAAAATAATTGTGAGGAGGGAGAAGGAGTGAAGGGTTACATCTAGAGAGAGTTAAATTCTGTGGCTGGAGAAGCAGCTGGAACAACATAAGGTAACAGTTTCCCTCATGCAGCCATTCTGTTGTAGTTTGAAAACCTGTGGGTTTTCAAATGGCTAAGGTTTTATTTGGAGATAAGGAATACAGTGTGTTTTCAGAAATGAAGTTGAACAGCTGGTTGATGCCCTAAATTTATTTACCAGGAAGATACTGTTAACTAAAATTTGAAAATCTTGGGAAAATTAAATCTTGCATAGCAGTTAACTACGGGGTACTACTAAAGCTTCTAATTTTGTGAAGTGCCTTTTTAAATGGTATAAAAACCTAAGGTCTTGATCTGTTCCTTTTTGATGACTATTATACTCTTCCTTTGCTTACTTCAGGAACCAGCAGCCTGATAATCCAAGCTGAGGTCATTGAGGGATGACAACAAGTGACCTTGAGTGTTGACAGCAATAATGTTCCTCAAATAGCCCTAAATTTGTTGGAATCATCCAAGAATTTGTTATACCATCTCTTCCTCTCTTATCTGTCTACATGGACTATTTGATTAATGATAAAAAATAATTCTAGCATATAAAATCATTTTGAAATGGGCAAGTTTCCACCTGGTATAATACAGTATCTTATCTGTGCTAAAACATGACCCACTGTGAAAATTGCTGCCTCAACATGCTAAGAGGGAAACAAAGACTTTCACCATGTGTAATCTTTAACTTAAACAATTTGCTAGCTTTCTCTTGAAAAGTCTTAGGTTAATAGACAACTACCTTTTATTCTGAACCCTACAACTAGCACTCAAATTTTTTTATTTTTTTTGTGTGTGTGTTTATATTGAAGGTTGCATATCACAGAATTTTCATGTTGTTGGATTGTTCTTCAAGATGATATCTACTTTTAGATAATTCATTAACAATGTAGGTGTGGCTAGTGTCCTTTTCTCACTGTTTTATTGAGTTCTTTTTCCCCTAATATCTTCCCATTACAATCTTACCAAGCCAGGTTCATTTTGTCACACATGCAGCAAGTCAAAATGCTTATATGCTCAAGGAAAAATATTTTACAATCTTTTTTTATGCTGCGTCTATGAGAGATGATGGCCGCTCACTAAACTTATTGCGGCAGGCGCCTCACGGAGCACAAAGGCCGCACCGCCGTGCTGTGCAATTTACACAGCGCTGCACGCCAGCTGTATTTCCATAAACCTGGAAGCTTAAAAAAAGGAAATTGCCCAGATTTTTATCTCTCATTCTTTTGTTTTTCCCTTTATTTTCCTTCTTTCTGTGGGTGACATCTTTACCTTCCCCTCTGTCGTGTTTTGGAGTGCCAGGAGCTCCTTGCAGATCAGGGGCCCCAGTGTTTACACCTAGAGACCCATTCTTTGAAGCAACAACCCAGGAGATGACCTCTGACTGCCTGAATCTGGAGGCCAGGAAGGCCTACCCTCCTGGGCTCCTCTGGACTGCACTAACCAGAGACATGGTTCCTCACAGACGCTGCTCCCAGGGCACCGCATGGACAGCAGTCTGAAGCCCACTCCAGGTCTGGCTCAGAAAGAGGTCCGCTGCTTGCCTAGGAGCTTTGGGCGCAGGTGCAGGCTTCTGGCTTGGCACTTCCAGGGGCCTCTGGAGCTGGGCTCAGGGAACGGAGGCCCGTGCACAGTCCTTGCCCTCCCCATCTTCCTCACTCCCTCTTGCCAGTGTCTTCAAAAGAAGCTCATGCCCTTCTCTGGTGCCCTGACTGTAGCAGCAGATGCCAGGGGACACCTCCACATTGCCTGGTTCGGGTGGCCAGTGGGCTTATGTTCCCACTCCCCACAGGACAGTGACCAGAATAGCAATCACCCCCAGGACACAGCAAAAGGCCACAGCTCCAGGGAGCTCAGTCCTTGTCTAAAAGAGGTCTACTGGTTTATCATTACAGCCTGAAGGGAAAAGTTCTAATTAAACACACATCTAGGGCTAATGGTAAACCCTTCCTGAGACATCAGAGAGCAGGCACTGTCTTCATGCTCTCCTTTTGCCAGGCTTCAGATGCTAGCATATCTCAGAGGGAAGCTCTCCTATGTGTCTGGCGGCCTAGTGTTTTAAGCCATCATCCAGGGTACCCTCTGACCACCTGACTCTGATAACCAGGGGGACTTGTGTTCCTGGGTCTCACCAGATGAACAATCGGAGAGACAGTTCTTGGCAGGCTACCAGCCCCAGGGCACTGCGTATCCAGCAACTGAAACACACCCACAGCCTCTCTGCGAAAGGGCCCCACCTGCTGGACCAGGGAACACTGGCCTTCGGTGCAGGCCTCAGCCTTGGCACTCGCCTGGGTTACAGAGCAGCGATCATGGCACAGAGACTAGGGGATGCCAACCTTGCACCCGCCCTTGGCCGTGCTACAGCTCACTGGTATCTCCCAAATGGAGCTTGCACACTAGTCTGGAACCCCAACTCTTGTGGCTGCTGTCCTGGGGCCACCTTCACTGTACCAGGCCGGGGGCCAGCCAGGCTTACGCTCTCAGTCCCTTACAACTGTGCGCATGTGCATTCTTTAACAGCTGTTAGGCAGAGGGTCTCACTTCAGATGAGCCTGAGTCTGGAAACTGAGATCCTCCCTCTGAGACACTGACTGGTCATGGTACACCCTAAACTACTAGAAGATATTACAACTAAAATCAGCTTTGAGAGACAACACAGACCTAAGACAGGGTTGAAAAACAAGGTCACCCAACACGAGACCAACCCTTTGAGACTGGGAAAGGAGACTGTTTCATCTAATGCACAGAAAACAACAGGCAGTCAAGTAAAATGAAGAAAGAGGGGAATATGTTCCAAGTGAAAGATCTAGGTAAAACCTTAGAGGCAAAAACCAAGAAGAGATACAAACTACAATGTATAGAATAAGTAAGCAACAAGGGCATACTGCACCACACAGGGAAACACAACCACTGGTTTGTAGTAACTTTAAGTGGACTGAGACCTATAAAAAAAATTGACTCACTATGTTGTACACCTGAAACTAATATGGGAGCTCAATTACACATCAATTAAAAGAGGAAAGAATATTATGGAGATCTTGCCAATGTGGTAGCACAGACTGCCCTTGAGCTCACCACCTCTCATGAACATGACAAAACCACACTGACTGCTTCATAACCAGATTAAAAAAAAAAAACAAAAACCCTGGAACCCATTGAGAAAGACCTTCAGCTGGAGACACAGAGAGGGAAATGGAGCGGGACAGCAGGACGGGCACCGTCACATCCCCCTGGGGGAGCTACCCCCACAAGCTGGACAAGAATTACACTGCAGAGGCTCACACACAGGAGGGAGAGTTCTGGGCCCCATGTGGCTCCCCAGCCCAGGGATCTGGCAGTGGGAAGTCAAGCCTCCAGAGCATTTGGCTTTGAAGGCCAGCGGGGTTTGACCACAGGAGCCCCATAGGATGGAGGGAAAAGGAGAATTTACTCTTAGAGAGCAGACACAGAATCTCACAAGCACTGGGGCCAAGGGGAGAAGTAGTGATTTCACAGGAGCCTGGGCCAGACCCGCTTGTTCTGAAAGGTCTCCTGGGGACCTGGGAGCTGGGGCTTGGCTGCAGCTCACCCTGGGGACACAAAAGCTGATGGTGGACATTTGGGAATTGTTCACCTCCATGAGCTTTCCTGGAGGCTGACAATTTGCTTGGGTCATTGGCACCAAGACCTGGCCCCACACAACCTGTAGGCCCAAACAAGCTAGGGTGGGAACACAGACCCACCCATCAGCAGATGTGATGCCTAAAGATTTCCTGAGCCCACAGTTGCTGCTAGACACACCCCTATACATGGCCCTGCCCATCAGAGGGCCAAGACCTAGCTTCATCCATCAATATCAGGCACTGACCCCTCCAGCCAGGAACCTTCCACAAGTGTCTAGTCCAGCTTCACCCAAAAGGGGCAGACACCAGAAGGAAGAGGACAATGATCCCACAGCCTGTGGAACAACTCCATAAATGCAGGCTTACTCAACCCTGCGACCAGCTGGCCCCTGGCTCCTGGGTGATGCGATGGGAGTGCACTGCTGGGACACACAGGACATCACCTACAGAGGGCCTCTTCTCCAAGGTTGAGAAACATAACTAATGTACATAAAAATGCAACCAGAAATTTAGACAAAATGATGCAGCAGAAGAATATGTTCCAGGCAAACATACAAGATGAAATCTCAGAAAAAGAAATAAGTAATGAGGAGACAGGTAATCTACCTGAGAAAGAATTCAAACTAATGATCATGATGATGATTAGAGAACTCAGGAAGAGAACAGATGCACAGAGAGAGAAGTTGGAAGTTTTTAGCAAAGAGTTAGAAAATAAAAAGAACAACCAAGCAGAATTGAAGAATAAAATCACTGAAATGAATAGCACACTAGAAGAAACCAAGAATAGAATAAATGAGGCAGAAGAACGGATCAGTGAGCTAGAAGACAGAGTACTGGAAATCACTACTGCAGAACAGAAAAGAAGAAAAAGGAAAAGAAACGAGGATAGTGTAAGAGACCTCTGAGACAAACATGAAGCACACTAATATTCACATTATAGAGTCCCAGAAAGTGGAGAGAGAGAGAAAAGACCTGAGAAAATATTTGAGCACACAATAGCTGAAAACTTCCCTAACTTGGGAGAGGAAACAGTCACCCAAGTCCAAGAAGTGCAGAGATTCCACACAGGATCAACCCAAAGAGGAGCACACCAAGGCACAGAGCAGTCAAACTGACAAAAATTAAAGTTATGAAGAAAATGTTAAAGGAACAAGAGAAGAGCAACAAATGACACACACGGGAGCTCCCATAAGGTCACCAGCTGATTTTTCACCAGAAACTGCACAGGCCAGAATGGAGTGGCGTGATATATCTGAAGAGATGAAAGGGGGAATCTACACCTGAGAACACTCTACCCAGCAAGGCTTTCATGCGGATTTGATGCAGAAATCACAAGCTTCACAGACGGGTGAAAGCTAAAAGGGTTCAGCACCAATAAACCAGCTTTACCACAAATGTTAACAAAATTTCTCTAGGTAGAAAAAAAGAAGGCCACAGCTAGAAACAAGAAAATTACAAAATGGGAACACTCACCAACAAACATACAGGAAAGGTAGGAAATCATCTACATACAAACTAACTGGGAAGTTAAAAGAGAGAAGTAGTGAAATCATCTGTATCCACAGTAAGCAGTTAAACAAAACAATTAGATGTAGAATATGATATAAAATCCAGTAATCATGAGAGGAGGAGGGTATGAAGGCAGGGTATCTAAAATACATTTGAAATTAAGAGATCAGCAATTTAAAACAATCAGGTATAAATGTAGACTTCTATACCAAAACCTCATAGTAACCACAAAAAAACCCCCAAAAAACCCTGTAATAGATATACATACACAAAAGAAAGACAAATCCAAATGTAATTCTATACTCACCAAATCCCGAGAACAAAAAAAAGGGGGGGGGGTGAAGACCTCCAAAAAATCCAAAAATTAACAAAATGGCAATAAGAACATAAGTATCAGTAATTACCTTAAACATAAATGGATTAAATGCTCCAACCAAAATACAGACTGGCTGAATGAATACAAAAACAAGAGTCATATACATACTGTCTACAAGAGACCCACTTCAGAGCGAGAGACACATACAGGCTGAAAGTGAGGGGATGGAAAAAGATATTCCACATGAATGGAAACCAAAGGAAAGCTGAAGTAGTGATACTTTAATCAGACAAAATAGACTTTAAAATAAAGACTGTTATAAGAGACAAAGAAGGACACTACATAATGCTCAAGGGATCAATCCAAGAAGATATAACACTTGTAAATATGTATGCACCCAACATAGAAGTGTCTCAATATATAAGGCAACTGTAAACAGACATAAAAGGAGACATTGACAGTAACATAATAATAGTGGGGGACCCTAACACCCCACTTACATCAATGGACAGATCATCCAGACACAAAATCAATAAGGAAATACAGGATTTAAATGATGCATTAGACCAGATGGACTCAATTGTTATTTACATAACATTTCATCTGAAAGCAGCAGAATAACCATTCTTCTCAAGTGCACATGGAATATTCTCCAGAACAGATCACATGCTGGTCCACAAAATAAGGCTTGGTAAATTTTTAAAAACTGAAATCATACCAAGCATCTTTTCTGACCAAAACACAATGAAATTAGAAATCAATTATAAGAAAAAACTGCAAAACCCACAAACATGTGGAGGCTAAACAATATGCGACTAAACAATCACTGGATCACTGAAGAAATCAAAAAGGAAATCAAAAAAATACTTAGAGGCAAATGAAAATGAAAACACGATGATCCAAAACCTCTGGGACACAGCAAAAGCAATCTCAAAAAGGAACTTTATAGCGATACAAGCTTACCTCAGAAAACAAGAACACTCTGAAATGAACAGTCTAACCTTACACCTAAAGCAACTAGAGCAATGAACAAAACACAAAATTAATAGAAGAAATCATAAAAATTAGAGCAGGAATAAATGGAATAAAGAATAAAAACAATAGATAAGATCAATGAAACTGAAAGCTGGTTCTTTGAAAAGATACAGACTCATTAAGAAAAAAAAGTGAGAGGGCCTAAATTAATAAAATCAGAAATGAAAACAAAGTTATGAACAACACCACAGAAATACAAGAGATCAAAATAAGGTTACTATGAGCAACCATACACCAACAAAAAAGACAACCCAGAAGAACTGGACAATCTCTTAGAAACATACAATTTACCAAGATTGAACCAGGAAGAAATAGAAAATATGAATAGACCAACTACCAGCACTAAAATCAAATCAGTAATTTAAAAGCTCCCAACAAACAAAAGTCCAAGGTTGGATGGCTTCACAGGCAAATTCTACCAAACATTTTGAGAAGAGCTAACACCTAGCCTTCTGAAACTACTCCAGAAAATTTCAGAGGAAGGAACACTTCCAATCTCATTCTATGAAGCCACCATCAGCCTAATACCAAAACCAAAGATAATACACACAAAAAGAAGATTACAGGCCAATATCATTTATGAACATAGATGCAAAAATCCTCAACAAAATCCTAGCAAACCAACTCCAAAAATACATTAAGAGGATCATCCACCCTGATCAAGTGAGATTTATTCCAGGGATGCAAGGATTTTTCAATATCCACAAGTTAATCAGTGTGATACACCACATTAACAAACTGAAGAATAAAAACTACATGATTCTCTCAATAAATGCAGAAAAAGCTTTTGACAAAATTCAACACTCATTTATGTTAAAAAAAAAAAAAACTCTTCAGAAAGGGGATAGAGAGAGTATACTTGAACATAATAAAGGCCAGATATGATAAACCCACAGCTAACATTATTCTCAATGGTAAAAACTGAAAGCATTTCCTCTAAGATTAGAAACAAGACAAGGATGCCTTCTCTCACCACTTTCATTCAATATAATTTTGGAAGTCCAATCCACAGCAATGAGAGAATGAAAAGAAATAAAAGGGATCTAAATTGAAAAAAGAAGAAGTAAAACTGCCACTGAATGCAGATGACATGATATCATACAAAGAAAATCCTAAATATGCTAACAGAAAACTACAAGAGCTCATCAATGAATTAGGTAAGACTGCAGGATAAAAATTAGTACACAGAAATCTGTTGCATTTCTATATACTAACAAGGAAAGATCAGAAAGTGAAATTAAGGAAGCAATCCCATTTACCATCACATCAAAAAGAATAAAATACTTAGGAAAAAAACCTACATAAGGAACCAAAAGACCTGTACTCTGAAAAAACTGAAGATGACACAAAAGTTAGAAAGATATACTATGTTCCTGGATTGGAAGAATCAACATTGTTAAAATGAGGATACTACCCAAAGCAATCTATGGATTCTATGCAATCCCTATCAACTTACAAATGCCATTTTTGAAAGAACTGGAGCAAAAAAATTTAAAATTTGCATGGAAACACAAATGATCCCCAAAATCCAAAATAATGTTGAGAAAGAAGAACAGAGCAGGATGAATCATGCTCCCTGACTTCAAACTATATTACAAAGCTACAGTTATCAAAACAGTATGGTATTGGCACAAAAACAGACACATAGATCAATGCAACAGGTTAGAAAACTTAGAAATAAACTCACATACTTGTGGTCAATTAATCTATGGCAAAAAATGCACGAGCATACAATGGAGAAAAGACGGTCTCTTCAATAAGTGGTGCTGGGAAAACTGGACAGCTACATGTTAAAGAATGAAATCGGAACATTCTCTAACACCACATACAAAAATAAACTCAAAATGGAATAAAGACATAAATGCAAGACAGGAAGCTATAAAACTCCTAGAGGAAAAAAAGGAAGAACTCTGAAATAAATTGCACCAATATTTTTTTGGATCTGTCTCCTAGAGTAATGGAAACAAAAACAAGAATAAAAAAAAAAATGAGACCTAATAAAACAAAATTTTTGCATATCAAAGGAAACTGTAAACAAAATGAAAAAACAAACTACAGAATGGGAGAAAATATTTGCAAATGATGCGACTGATGAGGGACTCATTTCCAAAACATACAAGCAGCTCACATAGCTCAAAATCAAAAAAAATTTAAAATTTAAAAAATGGGCAGACATAACTAAGTAGACATTACTCCAAAGAAGTCATACAGATGGTCAACAGACACATGAAATGATGCTCGACATCACTACTCACAAAATGAAAATCAAAACTACAGTGAGGTATCACATCACATCACATCAGTCAAAATGACCACCATCAAATAGTCTAAAAGCAATAAATGCTGGAGAGGGTGTGGAGAGAAAGGAACTCTCCTATAATGTTGATGGGAATGCAAATTGGTGCAGCCACTGTGGAGAACAGTGTGGAGGTTCCTTAAAAAACTAAAAACAGAGTTACCGTATGATCTAGCAATCCCACCCTTGGGCATATAACTCTAAGTTGAAAAGACACATGCACTGCAGTGTCCACAGCAGCACTAGTTACAATAGCCAAGACATGGAAGAAACCTAAATGTCCATCCATAAATGAATGGATAAAGAAAATGTGTTTTGTGTGTATGTATACACACATATGTACATGTATATACATACACACACATACACACAAAATGGAATACAACTCAGCCATAGAAAGGAATGAAATAATGCCATCTGCAGTAACATGGATGGACCTAGAGATTACCATCAGTCAGTCAGAAAAAGACAGATATTGCATGATATCAATTATATGTGGAATCTAAAAAATAAACAATGCAAATAACTTCAGAACAGAGACTCATAGACATGGAATACAAACTTAAAAGGTGGGAGGGAGGGATAACATGGGAGTTTAGGATTGGCAGGTACAAACTATTATGTACAGAACAGATAAACAACAAGGTCCTACTGTACACAGTTCCTCGTTCAAGCCAATGGCTTATAGTAATCTTAATGACAAAGAAAATGAGAAAGAATGTGTGTATACATCACTATGCTGTATGAAAGAAACAAATACAACACTGTAAATGAACTCTACTTCAATTTAAAAAAATGAGGAAAGGGAAAAAAAGATAGAAAAAAATTAAGGAAACAAAGATAAGTAATACCTGACAAAGGGTTCAAAGTACAGGTCATAATAATGTTCACCAAACTCAGGAGGAAAATGGATGAACACAGTAAGAACTTCAACAAAGACACAGAAAATGTAAGAAACCTACAAACAGATGTCACAGAGCTGAAGAATACAATAACTTCACTGAAAAATTCACTAGAGGGGCTCAAGAGCACACTAGATAAAGCAGCCAACAGGGTAAGTGACCTCAGACAGGGCAGAGGAACTCACCCAATCAGAGCAGCAAAAAGAAAAAAATTTTTTTAAAGTGAAGCTAGCTTAAGGGACTAACAGGACAGTATCAAATAAACTAACATTCACATTAAAGGAGTCCCAGAAGGAGGAAAGAGAAAAAGCAGAAAACTCACGTGAAGAAATAATGGATAAAAACTTCCCTAACCTGGGAAAACTAATAGGCATCTAGATCCAGGAAGTCTAACTTATAGTGAAAAAGAATATGAAAACGAATATATGTATGTTCATGTATGACTGAAGCATTGTGCTATACACCAGAAATTGGCACAACATTGTAAACTGACTATACTTCAATAAATAAACATATATATATATACTCACACACACACAGAGAGATCTAGAAGTTCAGAGAATTCAAAATAAAGTGAATTCAAAGAGACCCACACAAGGACATGTTATAATTAAAATGTCAAACGTTAAAGACAAGAAGAGAATCTTAAAAGCAGTAAGAGAATAACAAAATGTTATGTACAAAGGATTCTCAAAAAAAGAATTTCAGCAGAAACATCACAGGCCAGAATAGAGTGGAATGACATACTTAAAGTGCTGAAAGAAAAAAATTTCCACCTAATACTCTAAGGCAAAATTTTCATTCAGAATTAAAGGAGAGATAAAGAATCTTCCAGACATGCAAAAGCTAAAGGAGTTCATTGCCACTAAACAAGACGTACAAGAAATGTTAAGTGAATTTTTAAGCTAAAAAGAAAAGTAACAAATATATGAAAGTGTAAATCTCACTGGTAAAGGTGAATATACAATAAAGGTAGAGGATGAGTCCCTTATAAAGATGTATAAAGGTTAGGAGTCAAAAGTAGTAAAAATAGCTGTAACCACAATAATTAGTTAAGAGATACACAAGATAAATAGATGTAACATGTAACATCAAAAACATAAAATGTGGAGAAGAGTAAAAATGTAGAGCTTTACAATGTGTTTAAACTGAAATTGTTATCAACTTAAAATAGACTGCTATCAATATAACTTGTCATATGAAAGCCTCAAGATAACCAACATTCAAAAACCTAGATACACAAAAGATAATGAGACATGAATCTAAGCATGCCACTTAGGAAAGTCATGAAACCACAAAAGAGGAAAACAAAGGAATAAGAAGTGGACAGGAGAGCTACAAAACTGCCAGAAATCAATTAACAAAATGGCAATACGTATATATGTATCAATAATCACTTTAAATATAAATAAATTAAATCCTCCCATCAAAAAACACAGAGTGGTTGAATGGATTTTAAAAACAACCATACAAATGCTGCCTACAAGAGACTCACTTCAAACCTAAAGACACTCACAGACTGAAGATGAAGGGATGGAAAAAGATAGTCCATGCAAGTAGAAACCAAAAGAAAGCTAGAGTAGCTATACTTTTGAGACAAATAAAATTTAAAACAGATACCATAATAAGAGATGAAGAAGGGCATTACATACTGGTAAAATGGTCATTCCAACAAGAGAATATAACATTACGCATCTAATATAGGAGCAATAAAATATAAAGTAACTATTAACAGACCTAAAGGGAGAAATATAAAGCAATACAATAATAGTAAGGGTCTTTAATACCCCACTTGCATCAACAGATAGATCACCCAGACTAAAAAACAGTAAGATTGCATTTGTCTTTAAATGATAAATTAAGCCAGATGAACTTGAGAGATATGTATAGAACCTTCCATCCAAAAGAAACAGGATACAGATTCTTCTTAAGTGCACACAGAATTCTCCAGGATAGATTATATGCTAGGCAACAAAACAAGTTTTAATAAATTTAGGTGGATTAAAATCATTAAAATCTTATTAAGCATCTTTTCCAACCACAACAGTATGATTACAAATGAATTACAAGAAGGAAACTGGAAAATTTACAAACATGTGAAGATTAAACCACATGCTACTTAACAAAAAAAATATTCCAACAGAAATCAAAACCAAAATCAAAAAAAAAAACATAAGAGAAATGAAAATGAATATACAACATACTGAAACATGGGATGTAGTGAAATTAAATTTCATTCACAGTAATAAATGCCTACCTCCTCACAAAGAAGAAAAATCTCAAACAAATAGTATAAATTTATACCTCAAGGAACTAGAAAAACAATGAAAAGCCCAAGGTTAGTAGTAGAAAGGAACAAAGATCATAGCAGAAATAAGTGAAATGGAGACTAAAGAGATGACAACAACAAAATCAATGAAACCAAGAGCTGGTTCTTTAAAAGAGAAACAAAATTAACAATTAGCTAGATTCACAAAGAAAAAAAAGACAAAGTTCACAGAAGTAAAATTGGGGGAGGGGGAAGGAAATGTTACAACTAGTATCACAGAGATACAAAGGATCAAAAGAGATGACTATGACAATTATATCCCAACAGTAAGGGCAAGCTAGAATAAATGAATGGATTTCTACAACATACAATCTTCTAAGACAGAATCATGAAAAAACAAAATCTGAACTGACTGACTACTACTATTAAGAATACTGAATCAAAACCAAAACCAGGCAAAGATACTACTAAAAAAGAGAATTGTAGGCCAATAGCACTGATGAACATAGACGCCAAAATCCTCACCAAAATATTAGCAAACAGAATCCAACAACACATAAAAAAGATTATACATCATGACCAAGTGGGGTTCATCCCAGGGACACAAGGGTGGTTCAACATACGCAAATCTGTCATTGTAATATATCCCATCAACAAGAGAAAGAACAAAAACCACATAATCATCTCAATAGATGCAGAAAAAGCATTTGATAAAATTCAACACCCATTTATGATAAAAACGCTCACCAAAGTGGGTATAGAGGGAACATATCTCAACATCATAAAAGCTATATATAACAAACCTACAGCCAGCATAGTACTCAATGGTGAAAAACTCAAAAGCTTCCCAGTACAATCTGGGACAAGACAAGGCTGCCCACTATCACCACTCCTATTCAACATAGCCCTGGAAGTCCTAGCCACAGCAATCAGACAAGAGAGAGAAATAAAAGGGATCCAAATTGGAAGATAAGAGGTAAAAGTGTCACTATATGCCAATGACATGTTACTATATATCAAAAACCCTAAAAGGTCCACACCAAAACTACTAGAGCTGATTGAAGAATTCAGCAAGGTAGCAGGTTACAAGGTTAACGTTCAAAAATCAGTTGCATTTCTTTACACTAATGATAAATCAACAGACGAAGAAAGTAAAGAAACAATCCCCTTTAAAATAGCACCCAAAGTAATAAAATACCTAGGAATAAATCTAACCAAGGAGGTGAAAGAATTATACACAGAAAACTATAAACCATTGATGAAGGAAATTAAAGAAGACATTAAAAAATGGAAATCCCATGCTCTTGGATTAGAAGAATCAATATTGTCAAAATGGTCACACTGCCCAAGGCAATCTACAGATTTAATGCAATCCCTAGCAAATTACCCAGGACATATTTCACAGAACCAGAACAAACCATAATAAAATTTATATGGAACCATCAAAGACCTAGAATTGCCAAAGCATTACTGAAGAGAAAGAAAGAGGCTGGAGGAATAACTCTCCCAGACTTCAGACAATACTATACAGCTATAGTCATCAAGACAGCATGGTATTGGTACAAAATAGACATATAGACCAATGGAACAGAATAGAGAGCCCAGAAATGAACCCACAAACTTTTGGTCAACTAAACTTCGACAAAGGAGGCAAGAATATACAACGGAATAAAGACAGCCTCTTCAGCAAATGGTGATGGGAAAACTGGACAGCAGCGTGTAAAACAAAGAATCTAGAACACTCCCTTACACCATACACAAAAATCGACTCAAAATGGATCAAAGACTTAAACATAAGACAAGATACAATAAACCTCCTGGAGGAAAATATAGGCAAAACATTACCTGACATACATCTCAAAAATTTTCCCCTAGAAGAAATAAAAGCAAGAATAAACAAATGGGACCTAATGAAACTTACAAGCTTCTGCACAGCAAAGGAAACCATAAGTAAAACAAAAAGACAACCTACAGAATGGGAGGAAATTTTTGCAAATGAAACCGACAAAGGATTGATCTCCAGAATATATAAGCAGCTCATACGACTCAATAAGAAGAAAATAAACAACCCAGTTCAAAAATGGGCAAAAGACCTAAACAAGCAATTCTCCAAGGAAGACATAGAAATGATCAATAGGCACATGAAAAAATGCTCAATATCACTAATTATCAGAGAAATACAACTCAAAACTATAATGAGGTATCACCTCACACCAGTCAGAATGGCCATCATTCAAAAGTCCACAAAAGATAAATGCTGTGGAGAAAAGGGGACCCTCTTTCACTGCTGGTGGGAACGCAGTTTGGTACAGCCACTGTGGAAAACAGCATAGAGATTCCTCAAAAGACTAGGAATAGACTTACCATATGACCCAGGAATCCCACTCCTGGGCTTATATCCAGAAGGAACCCTACTTCAGGATGACACCTGCACCCCAATGTTCATAGCAGCACTATTTACAATAGGCAAGACATGGAAACAGCCTAAATGTCCATCAACAGGTGACTGGATAAAGAAGAGGTGGTATATTTATACAATGGAATACTACTCAGCCATAAAAATGACAACATAAAGCCATTTGCAGCAACATGGATGCTCCTGGAGAATGTCATTCTAAGTGAAGTAAGCCAGAAAGAGAAAGAAAAATACCATATGAGATCGCTTATATGTGGAATCTAAAAAACAAATAAACAAACAAACAAAGTATAAATACAGAACTGAAATAGTCTCATAGACATAGAATACAGACTTGTGGTTGCCAAGGGGGTGGGGGTGGGAAGAGAGAGACTGGCATTTCAAAATTGTAGAATATATAAAAAAGATTATACTGTATAGCACAGGGAAATATATGCAAGATCTTATGGTAGCTCACAAAGGAATGTGACAATGAATATATATATGTTCATGTATAACTGAAAAATTGTGCTCTACACAGGAATTTGACACAACATTGTAAAATGATTATAAATCAATAAAAAATTTAAAAGAAAGAATACTGAATCAGTAATTTTTAAAACTCCCTATGAACAAAAAAGTCCAGGACCAGGACACTTCAGTGGATAATTCCACCAAATATTCACAGAAGAATTAATATCAGTCCTTCTCAAACTCTTCCAAAAAATAGAACAGAAAAGAATACTTTCAAACTCATTTTACAAAGCCAGCATTACCTTGATACACAAACCAGACAAGGACACTACGAGAAAGTAAAATTACAGACAAATATCCCTCATTAACATAGATATAAAATCCTCAACAAAATATGAGTAAACCAATTCAACAATCTATTCAAAAGATTAGACATCATGATCAAGTGGAATTTCTAAAAAGGATGCAGAAATGGTTCAATAATCACAAATCAATCAATGTAATATATCACATTCACAAAATAAAGAATAAATATGGTATGATCATCTCAATAGCTGCAAAAAAACACTTCACAAAATTCAACACTCATTCAAGATAAAAAAAAAAACTTTCAATAAATTGGGTACAGAGGGAATGTAATCAACATTAAAAAAAGCCACATATAACAAACACAGATTACATTACTCAGTGTTGAAAAGCTAAAAGCAATTCCTCTAAGATCAGGAACAAGAAAAGGATGTCCCCTCTTGCCACTTTTATCCAACATATTATTGGAAGTCCTAGCCAGAGCAATTAGGCAAGAAAAAGAAATAAAATTAGGCACCTAAATTGGAACGGAGGAAACAAATCTGTTACTACCGGCAGATGACATGATATAGAAAACTCTAAAGACCCCACCAAAAATCTGTTAGAACAAATAAACAAAGTTACAGGATACAGAATTGACAGACAGAGATCTACTGTATTTCTATACACTAAAAGTTAACCATTCAGAAAAGAAATTAAGAAAACAATTCCATTTACAATTCCAACAAAATGAGTAAAATACCTAGGAATAAACGTAACCAAGGAGGTGAAAGCCCTGCATCTGGAAACTGCGCGACACTGACGGGAAACAACACAAACAAACGGAAAGGGGTCTCATGCTCGCTGACTGGGAGAATTAATGATGCTAAAATGTCCATCCTATCCAAAGTAGTCTATAGATTCAGTGCAATCCCTATCAAAACTCTAATGGCATTTTTCACAGAAACCGAAGAAACAATCTGAAATTTGTATGGAACTGCAAAAGACCCTGAATAGTCAAAGCAATCTTGAGAAAGAAGAACAAAGCTGGAGGCATCATGCTCTCTGATTTCAAACAATATTTCAAAGCTATAGCAATCAAAATGGATGTTATGGACCAAAAAAACCAAACACACACCAGATACAAAGTAGAGAGCCCAGACATAAACCCATGTGCATATGATCAATCAATTTACAATGAAGGAGCCAAAATATACAGTAAAGAGAGTCTCTTTAATAAATGGTGTTTGGAAACTGGAAAACCATATGCAAAGAAATTGGACCCCTTTCTTACACTATGCACAAATATTAACTCAGAATGAATTAAAGACTTGAATATAAGACATGAAACTGTAAAACTCCTAAAAGAAACAGAAATAAGTTCCTTGACATATGTCTTGGCATTAATTTCTTTGGGTTTGACACCAAAATCAAGGCATCAAAGGCAAAAATTAACAAGTGGAACTACATCAAACTAAAAAGCTTCTGTACAGCAAAAGAAACCATCAACATAATGAAATGGCAACCTACTAATTGGGAGGAAGTCTTTGAATATTATTCAGCATGAAAAAGAATTAAATCTTGCCATTTGTGACAACATAGATGAATGTTCAGAGCATTATGTCAAATGAAATAAATCAGAGAAAGACAAACACCATATGAGCTTACTTAGATGTGGAATCTAAACAAAAGCACAACAAAAAGTAAGCTCATAGAATACATACAACAGATTGGTAGTTGCCAGAGGCAGGGGTTAGGGGTGGGCAAAATGGGTGAAGGGGGTCAAAAGGAACAAACTTCCTCTTATAAAATAAATAAGTCTATGGGATAAAATACACAGTATAGTGACTACAGTTAATAATACTATATTGCATATTTGAAAGTTGCTAAGAGAGTTATCATTAAAAGTCATCACCACAAGAGAAAAAATCTGAAATTATATACAGTGATGGATGTTAACTAGATTATTGTGGTGATCCAGTCACAATATATACAAATATTGAATCATTATGTTGTATATCTGAAAATAATATGTGTCGACTATACAATAAATAAATGTTTTAAAATAAAACATATTTTATCAATCACAATTTTATACTGGATCAACTGTCCTGAAAATAAAATGCAAATATTTGGATGAAAAAACTACAAAACTCAATATGTATTTGATTTACAGATTTATACTTAAGATAATAATGAATTGATATGTCCAGAAGGCAAAAAGCAAAATTCCAAGAACAAAAAATAAAAGAGAGAGAGAGAGAATTTTAAAAAATAATATACAAGTGATGTAAAAATTAATATAAAAGGCAAACTTCTTACAGGATATATTACAGCTTCTATTCTGGTTATTTTCTTACCTGCAGATGTTCTACTTTACCATTTGTTTTTTGTCCACCTGAATCTGCCACTAGTGCTCGTCCCACTTCCTTCTCCAACGGAGTGTATTTTGAATCTTCACGTTTAACTTTTATTTTACCAGTACCCATTTCTGTTGCTGTCTTGCTCTTCCCCTCACTTCTAAGTAACTCCTTTTCTTGATTTAGGAAACAGTCAAGTTGATGTTCAGCTCTTTCAGCTTCCTGAAATTTTTTAAAACCATAACTGTTTATTAACCATTATTTCTGTGACAGTTTCCTGCCAATATTACAATTTTCAGGAATCTTCATACATTCATACTCACCCTAGTTCTCAATTTTATTTTTACAGAGTTGGAGTAAGCTAAGTTAAATCATTGGTATAATCCGTAGTTTAACAGATCAAAATTTAAAACTATAAAAAAAAAAAAAAACAACTCTTCCACTTAAAGAGCTATTTTTATACCCTAGAGGTTCTTCCCGCCATTATTTTTTTAAGGTTCTAACTATTATACAGACACTATAAAATAAAATGCATACATTATAAAAGGTGATAGAATGTACCCAAGATACTTAAGATCTATAATGTCAGGTAATAAAAGAAAATGTGAAAAATAATTTCTGCTACAATGAAATTTTTCTTTAAAATGTCACTTTTAATAATTGTTAGTTATACAAAATTAATGTTATTCGTATGAAAGAATATACAGATCAACAAGAGTTCACAATCTCACCACAAACAGAAAACTCACTGCTGTCACCTTGATGACATCTTTTTATTTATTTCTAAATATAGCTTATGCATATATGTATATATTTTTTAATTGTTACATAGACTGGATCATACTATACATAATAGCAAATTATGCTCTTTTCATTAAATAATGTCACAGATACATTTCCATGATGATAAATAAACACCCTAAACAGAATAGCTAATACATTTTAGTATTATACTTTTATTTAGCAAATTTATTATCAATGGACATACGGTTAATTTTTTAAATTTTAATATTAAAATTTTATACTCTACACACTTGTATAAAATCTCTGTACACTTTTTTCTTCTATACAAATAAATTTTTAGAAGTGTAATGGTTCACTGAAAGACCATGTCTTTCTAAGAATTTTGCCATATGTTTTCTTTGAGAAAAGTTATCAATCCATACTCAAAAGCATGTCAAAGACTGCTGATTTCAGCATAAATCTGAAAAAATTAATATTTCTGTTCCTTAAATTTTTACCAAAACGATAGGTTAAAAAAAAAAATCTATCTCTCTGTTATTTTAAACTGCAATTATTTGACAACTAGTAAGGCGGAATATACTTGCATGTGTTTCCTGGTCTTCCTCAACTGTGAGAATTTGTGCCTATTTGTATCCTTTGTCTATTTATGAGGGAGGCTACCCATATCTCCTGCAGGTTGTAAAAGATCTTTATATGAAATCTTATGTAAAAATTTTCCATTTATCTTTGTATCTCATGAATTTTTAACCGTAAAAAGTTTTACATTTATATGTAAATATATTAACATATTCCTTTCTGGTATAATGCTTAGAAAGCCTTCCTATAGCCAAGACCATACAATTGTTACCCACCATTTCTTCCAGTATTTGCATAGTTCATTTATTACTTCTGGACCTTAAATCAAACTATAACTCGTTTTAGTGTACTACATGAACTAGAACTCAACAATTTTTTTCATAGCACTTTATTTTTGTGACTATTTTATGAAAAAGTTTTAATAACAAACTATAAAATACTAAATTATTATATTCATTTGAATCTGTTTCTGGACTTCTCATTCAGTACCATATCCAGAGTCGCACTGCTTTAGTTATTATAGTTTTATATGTTACATTGGTTTTTGGATGAAAAAATCCTCCCTAATTGTTCTTTGGAAAATTACCAGTTTCTTATCTGAATATATCCTATAACAATTTGGTAAAGTTCAAAAATAATCCCTTTTATATGTAGAAATAAACTGCTTTGCGTTTGTCAATTTGAAGAAAATGGAAAATTGAAATATTTGTAATATTGAAACTTCAAAACCAAAAATATAAATGTCTATTTCTTCACTGTTTATCTATATTTCTCATAATATTTTTCTTCATATAAAACTGTGTTTTTGTTAAATATGATAAACTAGTATTATGAATAGAATTTTTCTATTATGGTTTCTAAATTGTTTCTGATAAAAGGAAGCCTATTGCTTTTTTATATTGCTTCTGTCCCCAGCTAATTTCTTGAACTATGTCACTAATAAACTTGTGTATTACCTTGCATTTCTCAGAAGAAAAGTTATATAATATACAAATCATTTTACTTTCACCTATCCACTTAAGAAAATGTAACTCCTTTCATTTCTTGTTTTATTATTTAGTGAGAATTTGAAAAAGAGCAATAAGAACCAATATTCTAGTTTAATTGAGTTCAACTGGAAAGGCTGCAGTATTCTACTTTTACATGGAATATGCAGTTTGAAATAGAATTCCTTAGTTTGATTAGTAAGCAAGTTAACATTTCTTTCAGCTATTTTGGGAAGAATAAATACTAAATTTTATTAATATATTTCTACTGCACAAAATGAGTACACTTTAAACCTGTTAAAATAACACAGTGGAGACCTGTTAGTTTACAAGGTCAAAATTCATTTTAAAAGTTCTTTATAGATATTTTCTTCACTTGTTAACAATTTTAAAGGAACATGGTATCTTTTACCTGTAAAGCTAGTTGCAGTTGTTCCCGGAGGACTTTGTTCTCAATTTCCAGAGCAAGTGTTGCTTTCTAGGATATAATATGAGGGGGAAACGTATTTATTTGGTATCTTGCTTTTACTACTATCATAACTGTCACCTTTCTAAAACCCACAGAAAGCCAAGATGATCATTTGAGCACACACACTTACTGCACACTTCTCAGGCACAATGGTGGATACCTTCTGTAGCTATAGCTTTTTATTGCTTTTCCAGAGGAAAGCTGACCTTGAATGTGGGAAATTGTAACTATCATAATTTAAACATTGCATTTCTCCTTTTCTCAAGGCCTAAAATATTTAAATACAAACATCTCAAATTTTAAAAAGCAATTCTTCTCTTAACATAAAAGAATAGAGTTCATAAAAGAGAGTCCTTAAAAGAAACACAGTTCTGATTTTTCTAGAATGAGTAGATTCTATTATGCATGGAAAGTCTCAAGGATTCTCCATCCAGATGGACAACAGTTTGAGAAACCGTATCTCAAGTCCCTAGTTCTGATTCTCGTACAGGAGAGTAAGTACCTACGGACAAACCCTGCCACACGTAACCACCAAACACTCTAAATAAAATACAGATATCAACACTAGAAAGCGACCAAGAGAAGGCAGATTCCTGAGTGAAGGTGACTCTTGGAAGAGGAGGTAGTCCTACGTAAGAGTCTTAGAGCTTCCCAGCTTCTAGTCTGAGGGAAAGCCCTGTCCGACCCAGGCAGGATACCTAATAGCTGATTTAAAAAAAAAAACAAAAAACCGAGTTTTCAGAACTTTCAAACCAGCGGACAGAGTTCAAGGCAATCACAAGCACTGGGAAGGTTCACGGGAAGTCACACAAAGAAGGGGTCCACAGAACGGAAGCCCCAAACCATTCCCACAAACTCCACACAAACCTCCTGACCCCTTGCCCACATACACACGGGGAAGACGCTAAGCCACCTAGCAAGAGCTAGAACTGAAACGCAATTTGAGCTGCTGCCTAAATACAGAATCTTCATTTTGCACCCAATCACGTTAATACGATATTAAAACAAAACAAACAAAAATAGTACCAATCATAAGAAGAACACAGCAGAATCCAGAGTTTCAACAAGATGATATTCCTGATATCCAAGATGCAATTAAGAATTATTTGAATTTGAAGAAACAGGAAAATGAGACTTCCTCTTAAGAGAAAAACCCATCTACAGGGAAGGAGGTTCAAGATGGGGCACAGGAAGAGCCTGAACTTATCTCCTCCCATGGAGTCAACAAATATTCACCTACATACAGATCAGTTCCCTCTGAAAAGGACCTGAGGACTAGCGAAACACACACTCCACAACAAAGAATAAAAAGGACTACATGGAGAGAGGCAGGAGAGGTGGAGAAATACTGCTGCCAAAAACCTCACCGCAGCCTAACAGCGCACAACAGAGAGGAACCTCAGCAGACAGATGCTCTTCCCAGAGGAGCAAGGCACTGGTGCCCACATCAGGCCCCTGGTGCCTGGGATCTACACCAGAGAGAGGAATCCTGAGATGCCTGGCTCAGAAAGGCAAGGGTCCCAAATGCTATAGAAATGAGGCCCTCTGTTACAGGGCTCACCTGTGGTCTCACTCACCTGGAGACCCAGGGAAAAAACAGCAGTTTGAAAATTGTCAAGAATCTATGTGAAGGGGGGTCATTTTCAAATCTGAAAGTGTTATCTGGAGGGGTGGTAGACAGCAGGAATGCTGCCCAGGAAGCAGACGCATGGGCAGGCACCAACCTGCCCACCCCACCTGGCCCCAGGCAGGCAGCAGGGCTTGGGTGTGGGGGTGCGCCAGCCAGCAGCACCCCCACTGCACTGCCACAGCCAGAGCAGCACCAGCACACTGGCGAGGGTGGGCAGGAGCAGATGGCCACAGCATTCCCCTAAGCCCTAGCTAGTCTGCCAGTGGGTCAAGGGTGTGCCTTCATGACCAGAGACACAAGACCATGCTGTGCCTTCATCACCAGTGACCTAGGCCCAGGGTATGCCTTCAGCACCAGTGAAACAAGTCCAGCATGTGCCATCTGCATCAATGACCCAGGCCCAGGGTGTATCCTCAGGGCCAGTGACCCAGGTCACTGGTGTGACTTTAAGGCAGTGACCCAGGTGAAGGTTGTGTCTTCAGAAACAATGACCCAGGCCCGTGTCTTCAGTGCCTCTGACCCAGGACCAGGGTGTGATTTGATGGCTAATGACCCAGGCC
This sequence comes from Camelus ferus, assembly GCF_009834535.1. Taxonomy (NCBI): domain Eukaryota; kingdom Metazoa; phylum Chordata; class Mammalia; order Artiodactyla; family Camelidae; genus Camelus; species Camelus ferus. The sequence goes on along the minus strand of NC_045730.1, from coordinate 27,201,564 downwards.
AAGCATGTGCCTGCTGCACCAGTGACCCAGGCTATGGGTGTGCCTTCTATGCCAGTGACCCAGCCTGAGGGTGGCCGTTAACAGATAGAGGCCGAGGCCCAGGGTGTGCCTTCAGCACAAGTGATGGAGGGTACACATTCTGTGTGAGTGACAGGCCCAGGGCGTGCCTTCAGCACCAGTGACTGAAGCCAATAGTGCCTTCAGGCCTGACACCCATGCCCAAGGCATGTCTTCAGGGCCAGTGACCCAGTCTAAGTGTGTTTCTTCAGGGTCACTGACCCAGGCCAATGGTATGTGTGCAGCACCAGTGACACAGGCCCTGGGTGTTCCTCCTAGGAAAGTGACCAAGGCCCTGGGACTGCTTTCATGTCAAGTGACACAGGCCAAGTGTGTGTTCCATTGCCAGTGACACAGGCCCAGGGTGTGACTTCAAGGCCAGTGACTCAATCCAAGATTGTGCCTTCAGGGCCACTGAATCAGGCCCAGGGTGTGCCTTCAAGGCCAGTGACCCAGGCCCAGAGTCTGCCTTCAAGGAAGTAACACAAGCTCAGGGTGTTTATCCAGGGTCACTGACTCATGCCATGTATGTGTCTTGAGAGCCAATGAAACATGCCCAAATTACGTCTTCAGGACCAGTGACACAGCCCCAGGGTGTTCCTTCAGGGCTAGTGATGAAGGCCAATTATGTGCCTTCAGGGCCAGTGACTCAGGTCCAGGGTGTGCCTTCAGTGCCAGTGACCGAAGCCAGATGTGTCTTCAGGCCAGACACCCAGGACTAGGGTGTGTCTTCAGGGTCAGTGACCCAGGCCAATGGCATGTCCTCAGCCCCAGTGACCCAAGCCCAGAGTGTTATTTCTGCACCAGTGACCCAGGCCTAGGCTGTCCCTATGAACCAGTGACCTAGGTCCAGTGTGTGTCTTCAGGGTCAGTGCCAAGGCCAATATTGTGACTTCAGGGCCAGTGACCCAAGACCAGGGTGAGTCTGAAGAACTAGTGACCCAGGAAAAGTGTGTGTCTTCAAGGCTATTGACTCAAATCCAGTGTGTGCCTTCAGAGCCAGTGACCCAAGTCCAGCATATGACTTCAGCACCAGTGACCGAGGTCCAGGATGTGCCTTCAGAACCAGGAACCCAGGCCCAGGGTGTGCCTTCAGCGCCAGTGAAACAAACCCAGCATGTGCCGTCTGCACCACTGACACAGGCCCAGGGTGTGTATCAGGGCCAGGGACCCAGGACGAGGGCGGGCTTTCAGCGCCACTGAACCAAGCCCAGGTTACAGACTCAGGGTCAGTGACCCAGGCCCAGGGTGTGCTTTCAGGGCCAGACAACCAGACCAATAGTATGCCTTGAAGGCCAGTGACCTAGGCCAAGAGTGTGTCTTCAGGGCCAAGCACCCAGGCCCAGGGTGCTAATTCAGGGACAGTGACAAAGGCCAAGTGTGTGTTCAGGGCCACTGACCCAGGCCCAGAGGGTGCCTTCAGGGCCAGCGACCAGGACAAGGGTGTGCCTTCACGCCCAGTGACCCAGGCCCAAGGTGTGCCCTCAGCCCCAGTGACCCAAGCCCAGAGTGTTATTTCTGTGCCAGTGACACAGATTCAGGTTGTGCCTTCAGCGCCACTGATTCAGGCCTAGGGTGTGCCTTCAGGGCCCGTGACCCAGGCCCAGGCTGTGCCTTCTGCACCAGTGACCCTGGCCCAGGGTGTGTATCATGGCCAGTGAACCAGACCAAGTGTGTATATTCAGGGCCAGTGACAAAGGCCAAGAGTGCGTCTTCACGGCCAGTGACCCAGACCCAGGGTTGCCATCAGCGCCAGTGAACCTTGCTGCCCCCTCACCTGGTGGCCCTACGACCTTAAAGTCGCAGGTGTGGGTGTCCCAGTGCCAGGAGGACCTTAGGTGGAACCTGGGCGGGACCTGGAAGGACTGCACGGGGCGGAGACCGACGCAGAGGGCCAGCAGGTAGCGCCAGAAAGCAGACACGCCCGCCGGGTGAGCCGGCCCCTGGCGAGCCAAGCCCAGAGAGAGAGAAGTTTCTCCCCAGCTTCCCGACTCCGAGCTGGCGGGGGCGGGTGGGGGCGGCGCGTCCGGGCGGGCGCCGGGGGCCTAGCGCTGCGGGGCCGGGCGGCAGGGGTCAGCCGCCTCCGCCCGCGGGTTGCGCGGAGGGGGGCGGCGGGCGGGGGCGAGGCCCACGGGCCCTCTCCCTCCTCCACCTCCTATCCCCGGGCGCCCGGCCGGCCGGCCGGCCGCAGAGACAGACGACTGCACAGCTGGCCGCAGACTAGCTTCTTCACCGGGAGTGAACTTCCGGGCTCTGCTCCTCCGCGGGGAGGGGCGCGGTGCGACTTCCAGTTTGCTGGGGGGTGGGTACAAGCTCTACCACTGAGCTCCACACCCCGCCAACTACGTTATTTTTAATATAAATATATATTAAATGCTCAAATGCATAATAGAAAGTAAATTAAGTAAATCATTTATATATAGACTTATACACAATATTTAAATTTATTCAACAAATATTGGGAATAAAATAAGTCATATACTGAAATGCTCCATGTGAAATAGTTTTACAATGAGTTTTAAACGATAATTCATTCTTCATTAAAACAGCAACTACAACAACAATAAATTTCAATGTTGAAAATTTAGAGAAGTTGAAAAACACAGTTATTACCTATAATTGTACTCCCCATGGAAAACTATTAGAATATTTTCACATATTTTCTTCCAGATTTTCCTTCTGTCTTACTTTATGTCTGTTCACGTATCCATTTATCCATACATACATAAATGTATGCATCCCAAGCAAAAAGTGCGCCAGTGTCATTTTATTTGCACCTAGCTAGCTATTGAGTCAGTTTACTTAAGGCCAGCACTCTTTTTTTAATAAGGAAAAATTGGATAATTAGAGTATGTTCTTAGGGTTTTGTATTCCCAAAAAGCAGACATGCTTTATTTTCAGCCTCCAGGTGGTACAGTCAATAAAATGAAGGAAGAATCACATTTTTATTTCAACTGTATTTGGCTTTTCAGGGCATAAAAATATCATGTAGGTAGAATGAAATTATAAAGAATCTTTTTTCCTTCAAGTTTTATTGACATATAATTGACATACATTACTGTGTAGATTTAATGTATGGAGCATAATTGTTTGATTTCACTTATCATGAACTAATTATCACACTAGTTTAGGGAACATCCATCATCTCATATAGATACAAAAAAATTTTTTTCCTTGTGATGAGAACTCAGGATTTACTCTCTTAAAACTTTCATATATAACATATAACAGTGTTCATTATGTTTATCATGTTGTACGTTACATCCCTAGTACTTATCTATCTTACTACTGGGAGTCTGTACCTTTTGACTACCTTCATCTAATTCCCCCACTCCCCACTCTGGTAACCACAAATTTGATCTCTTTTTCTGTGAGATTTTTTGTTTTTGAAGTATAATTTACATATAAAACTGTGTTAGCTCCTGATACACAACATAGTGATTCAGTATTTCTATACATTTCAAAGTGATCGCCATGGTAAGTCTAGTTATGATCTGTCACCATACAAAGATATTACTTAGTCACTGACAGTATTCCACATACCATACATTTGATGCCCTTGATTCATCTATTTTGCAGCTAGATGTTTGTAGCTCTTATCTCCCTCACCTATTTCTTTCCTCCCCTTACCCTTCTCCTCTTACCCTCCTTGCCTCTGGCAAATACCTGTTTGTTCTCTGTATCTATGACTCTGTTTCATTTTTTGTTATGTTTGTTCATTTGTTTTGTTTTTTCAGATTCTACACATAAGTGAAATCATGACCTATGATATGACCTATTTCACTTAGGATAATACCTTCTAGGTCTGTCCATGTTGCAAATAGCAAGATTTCATTCTTTTTTATGGCTGAGTAATACTCCATTGTATATACATACTATATCTTCTTTATTCATTCATATTTTGATAGGCACTTAGGTTGCTTCCATATCTTGGCTATTGTAAATAAGGCTGCAGTTAACTTAGGGGTTCATATTTCTTTTCTAATTAGTGTTTTTGTTTCTTCAAATAAATAGCCAGAGTGAAATTGCTGGATCATATGATAGTTCTTTTTTCACTTTTGGAGGTACCCCCATATTATTTTCTACTGTGGCTGTGCCACTTTACATTCCCACCAATACTGCATGAGGGGTCGCTTTTCTCCACATCCTCACCAACACTTGTTATTTGCTGTCTTTTTGGTAATAGCTATTCTGACAGGTGTGAGGTGATATCTCACTAAGGTTTTGATTTGCATTTCCCTGATGATTAGTGATGTTGAGCATCTTTTCGTGTGCCTGTTGACCATCTGTATGCCTTCTTTGGAAAAATATCTATTCAGATCCTCTGCCCAGTTTTCAATCGAGTTGTTTATTTTCACTGATGTTGAATTGTATGAGTTTTTTGGATATTAACCCCTTACTGGATATGTCATATACAAATATTTTCTCCCATCAAAGAGATGGCCTTTTCACTTTATTGATAGTTTCCTTCACTGTGCAGAAGCTTTTTAGTTTGATGTAGTCCCATTTGTTTGCTTTTGCTTTTGTTTCCCTTGCCTGAGGAGACATATCGAAAAACATACTACTAAGACAAATGTCAAAGAGCATATACCTATGTTTTCTCCTAGTGTCATCCAGAAAAGCTTAAAAGCAAGAACTAAAGGATCAAATTGTTTCCAAGTAATGCATCACAGAGCAAATATTTAAAGGAATATTTAAAGAAATAAAGATATTTAGAGAAGAACAGAAATATCTTGATTCAAACAAAGTTAAATTCATAATGTCTGGGATCCAATAAAAACTGGCATGAAAAGAAGCAAGAAAATATAACCCATAATGTTGAAAAATTAATCAATACAAAACAGACCCAGAAATGGCAAAGATTATAGAATTATTAGACAAGGACATTAAAAACAGTTATTATAAATTATATCATCTCTCCAAGATGGTAGAGGAAAGCATGACCATGCTGAGGAAAAACATGAAAGATATTTAAAAGTTGAACTTACACAGATGAAAAGTACAATATCTGAGTTTAAAAAAGCTGAGTGGGATTCACAGCAGATTCGACACTATAGAAGAAAATCTCAGTGATCTTTAGGACATAGCAATAGAAACTATCCAAAATAAAACATACAGAAAAAAAGGTGGGGCTGGGGTGAGAGTGGGAAAGGAACAGAGTGCATCAGTAAGCTGTGAGAAACTCCAGTTAGCCTAGTGGGTGTGTAACTGTGGTCCTTTAAGGGAGGAAAGACAGGCAGAGGCAGAAAAATTTTGAAGAATTAATGGCTAAACATTTTCCAGATTTGATAAAAACTATAAACCGGAGAGACCCAAGAAGAATCCTAATCCCCAGACACAGGAAGAAAACTGTACCATTGTCAGATTGCTTAAAACCACTGACAGAGACACAGTCTTTACAGTAACCAAAGACACAAAGGTAAATTAATTGCAGCAGACTTCTTGTTGGAAGTGCAAGCCAGAAGACAGTGAGGCGGCGTTGCTGAAGTTCACAACAGCAAAACATTCTATATCCAAACAAATCATCTTTTAAAAAACTGAGGCAAAATAATGATTTTTTTCAGATATACAAAATCTGAAATAATGCATCACCAGTAGACCTGCACTCCAAAGATGGGAAAAATTAAAATGGATGATGGGCATGTAACCAGTAATGTCTCCTTCAATTGATTAGTTTGGGTTTTTTCTCTCTTGGCTTTTAGGATCAGTTTAGAGTATTTAAGAGTTTTGGCACAAGTCTAGCTCTCAGAGACCTGCTGTGGGGCTTTGCCCAGCTCCTTAAGCCCTCTGAGCCTCGGTTTCCCTGTAGGAATTTTGTAAGGATTAGAAGTAATGCAGATAAGGACTTAGCACATAAGGGTGCAAAAAATAAGCACAGTTGTTATTAACATTTTTCTTGATTTCTTAAATCATAAACAATAAGTAAATAAAAGTGCCCTTTTTTTCTTCTGAGACCCATTCCATCCCTAGATAGTGATAAAAACAAGTAAACAAGAAAATGTTCATCAGAGAATCTAGGTGGTAGCTATACAGATGCTTACTATAAAAGTCTCATCTTTTTGTGAGTTTGAATATTTTCCTGAAGGCATATTGAAAAAAATGAATTTACAAGATGATGGTGTTGTAATAAAAACCACTGAAGGTGACTCAGAAGAACTAGAAGCCAAAATTTCTCAAGACAGCAGTAGTGTAACCTAAGTGACAATTCAGATGAATTGCTGGAATGGTATTATCCCTTTATGTTGGAAGCATCCCATTTGTAAGAAAATGCATGGCCTGAAATTCTATGTTTCCTGCCTTGAAATTGCTTGGTATTAACCATTTTATGTGAGCAGTCTATGACACAAAAGGATAATAAAGTATATGTGAGAACTCACTACAAGAGCTCTGGAATTAGCCACTCAGAAATAAAAAGCTGGGAGGGAAAGCTGTACACAGAAGGGGACTAAGTAAAGTAAGTTTTATTGACTTTCTGTGTTTGTTCCTTTTTTATAAGATAGTGGGATGCATGACTGAATAAATGGATGAGCAAAAACAATAGAAAAACTGTTGGCAATAGTATTAATAGCTTCTAACATTGGTATAACTCTTCACAATTCATGAGACTTTGTCACTTGCATCACTTAATCTCATACCATCCTTATAAAGCAGATATTTTCTGCATTTTATGTGGTCATCAATGAGCTTCAAAGATGTTAAAGTCCCATCGCAGGGAAGTGGAAGAGCCAAAGTTTGATGTACAGGTTTTCTTATTCTAATTCCAGAGCCCTTTCATCCTGCCCAAATTGTTCTTGAATCTAGGGGCCAAGAAGCTGTAAGTACATTTGTTTTGGTGAGCAGAAGGCAATCAGGAATTTAATTCTTAAACTTCAGTTGACTAGAATTTCTAGCTACTAGTGAGAGAAATGTTAGTTTTAATGAATAAAAGTTATATAAGATCTCCAATGCAATTCTAGATAGAGTGCCTAAAAAGTAAAAGACCATAGGTTTATTTTTAGTCTACAAATAAATGTATGCTAAGGAGAATGAACTGTGATTGTAAAGTAAGGATTATGGCATTTTACTACTTGAGGTTAACATGTTCAAGATGGAACTCCTGATCTTTCTCTTCCTCCAGACCTGCTACACCTATAGTCTTTTCTGCGTGTCAGTTATTGACAACTCCCATTCTTCTAGTTACTAAAGCCAAAATTTAAGTCATATTCACTTCCTCTTTTTCTATTATACATCACATCTAAACTGTCAGGAAGCCCTGTTGGCTCTGCCTTCAAAATATTTTTGAATTTGACTCCTTCTCACCACCTTCACTGTTTTGCCCTGGTCCAGGCCATCAGTATCTCTCAGCTAGGTGACTCAGTAGGTAGCCTCCTGATTCATAGGAGGGTTTTTTATACCCTCTTCTCTCTTCCTCATATTCTCAGCACATCAAGCTAGAGTGATCCTTTAAAACCTAAGCTAAATGATTCTGTTGTCCCCTCAAAAGCTTTCTTCACTGGCTCCTGTTTCTCTCAGAGAAAAGCCAAAGTCTTTACACAGACAGCTTCCCAGGTCCTGTTAGCTCTGCCCCTTCCTCCCTGTCTGATCTCCTCTCTTCCTCCACTCCAGTCCCGCTGGCCTCCTTGCTGTTCCTTGAGTGTGCCTGCTGGGATTCCTGCCACCAGGCACGTGCAGGGTTTCTTTCCCGGCAGTTCCTCAAGTCCTTACTCCAATGTCTCCTTTTTAATGAGGCCCCCTATGGCCACCCTGTTTAAAATTGCTGTCCTTTCTCAGAACTCCTGTCTCCTTCGCCCTGCTCTTGTTTCTCTCATACTACATTTGATTGACTAACATGCTGTATGATTTACTTCCTTGTTATATTTATTACTTCTCCTCCTTCTCAGAATACAGACTCCACAACGAGAGTTGTGGGGGTTTGGTTTGTTTTGGCTTTTTGTTCACGGATACAGTGCCAGGCCTAAAATCACTGGACACATGGTGGGAGCTCAGTACAGATTTGTTAAATGAAAAAATGATGGCTATATGTAATGAATGTCTCAAGGCAAAGAATTTACAGTTATTGGGGCGGTAATACTCTGCTGGTTCTAACAACAATTGACCAATGCAAAGCCCTACGTGGTAAGACTACTGATAGAGGTAACAGAAGTGAGGGAGATCTGAGGGCTGAGCAGCTAATCCAGCTGCAAAAGTCCTCAAGTAAAGAGCAGAGGCCTTTGCTTTTAAAAGGAAAGGAGGATGAAATGAAATTGGCTGTGGCTTCCTAAGTGCTACTCATACAGCACTCGACACGATACGCCCTTCGCGGGTCCGTGAGGGAACCAGACGCTCCGTGCTTACTCCTTCAAACGAGTACCGTTCCCTGTTGCGCGCCACACGCTGTGTAACTACCTTCAAGGTGAAACCTGCAGCGGCTACAAAGAGTATGTTTTAGTACATCTGTATTTACTGTAGAAAAATGAACATTTCGCTGGTTTGTTAGGTTAGCTTGCCAGCATTGCTTGTGTGCATCCTTTCAGCTGTTTTAAAATCATATACTCTGCCCATGCAGGGATAATGCTACTTACCTTTCATCGGTAGGACATGCGCTTGGACTTGAATTGTTCTTTTGCAATAATAATGTGAATAGCAGCTCACATTTGCAACAGTATTAGCCAGAATTAGGAGTATAGGGTATGTCTTGAGTTTTTTTTTTTTTTTTTTTTTTTTCTGTACGGATCTAGTTTAACTAACTCAGTACTAAATGAACTAACTTGTCTAAACAATCCGTTATGTGGGCTCATGAGATGCAGAGAATGGAAAAGGTCACTAGCGGGTTATGTCTGTCAGTTGGTGGTCAGTGGAAGTTAAATCCTAACAGTGTTTTTCTAATGCTCTGAGCATTCTGGTTCTTTTGGGTTAAAGGACCATTTCCCTTTTCATGTAGTAAGCACTTTTCCCCTATAAGATAGCCCATTCCTTGGAACGGAAACAGCACTGGGTCTTTGTAACTTGGGTAGTTTATAGCACTAGATTATTTAGTTTGTAAAAATATCTGATTTAGACTGAGCTTGTGGCCTGATGATGTTTAGAAGAGTGCCAAAGTGTAACTTGTAGAAGATGGCAGTAAAAACCAGTTGGAAGAGGTGAATAATGGTTGTGTCATTTTCCTGGTAGGTGTAACCAGGCCTGAAAATCCATCACTGCCATTTTTAAAAGCGTTCCTAGAATAAAGTGAACTGGTATTCTGTGAACTACATTGCATATCAAAATAAAATATCTGCCAGTGCCTTGAGTCACTGTCCCACTGTCTTTACATTGTTAAGGAAGCTTTGTTTCATCATTGTGCTTTACTGCCAAAAACAGCAGTAATATTTTTCCCTGACTTTTAATGAGCATTTTTGTTCCACTGAATACCTTCAGCATACCAGATTTTTCATTGTGCTTTAACTTTGATATCAAGCAAATTCTTATTAACAAAGAAGTTGTTGTAAAATGTTTTAAAACTTCTATTCTTAAAATATCCTCTCAAATGAAGTCTAAAGACCAATATAGCTAGGGGATAAAAGCACATTTGGTTAAAATAAAATGAAGTTTTGTGAGTATCATGCAATAGTCAGGCCAACACAGCAAGTCTGATTTTTAGATTAATAAAGTACAAACAAAAGATTTTAAGATTCAAACACAGTACATTAAAATGTGTTTAATTCTCCTGGGTTAGTGCAGGATACTTCTAGAAACAGTGAATGTACAATTCCCTGAGACCTATTGTGAATGAAATATACTTCAATAGTTGATAAAATGTATTTGTTTGTTTGCATGTGTGTCTTTGGCTGTGTCAGGAAAGCCTGTTAGGAGATCTGAGGTGCTGGAACAGATGGAATCATAAAACCATTTCCTGCTTCTTGGGGAGTACAGGTTCAGGGCAGAGGGGGGACAGGCATGTAGAATGCAAATTGAATTACTGGCATCTGATAGATTTGGGTACACTGATTATAGTGTGGGAGGCAGGTAGCAAGAGAGAGTAGCGTGAACTCTGTTTTTTCTTAAGCCCTTAGACCAGACCCTTTTTTTAAAGGGAAAGAATCCATTTCCCCTTCAAAAGGCTGTCGTTGTGCTCGGGCATGCCGTCTTCATTACGGAAGAGCATGTGCACAGGCACGCTGAGGGAATGGAGGACGGGGGCCTCCCCGTGGGAAAGTCAGACTGCTTATCCACAGCCATCCTTGGGAATGTTTCTTTGTGACCTTAGCCACAGTTTACACTTGTTTATAAAAAGATAAAAAGAACTGTCAGAGAGGCAAGTGAAAATTAGCTCTTTTACTTTTATTTCTTAGTTGGCCAGCATTCTCAAAACCCTTTTTTTTTTTTTTTATTGTTATGGCTCTAACTGCAAGTGTGTCCCTTTGATCACATGTTTGTATTGTCCTCATTTAACTTTTTTACTTTATTTTATGCCTGAGCCCAGGACCACAAGGAACACTGAAACAGAAAGGGGCTAGGAGGAAGCTGGATGGAACCTCTAGGAAATCCATGGTTTCAGACCAAGGCTCTTCATAGAGTGACCATATGACTTACCATCTGACAGGAAAACTTCAAGAATGGCAATAGACACTATTCATAAAGAAGATAATAGGTGTGAAATAGGACTGGCTGGGGCCATCCCAGATATGTGACCATTTGAATGGAGGGGTGGGTAGGAAGCTGCTGTTGTTTCAACCCAAACTCTTCACTTTCTCTAAGTTTTCTGTAAAATAACAAGAGATAGAAAAACAGTAGAGAAAATCAACAGAACCAAAACTTGATTCTCTGAAAACAGCAAAATTGATAAGCCTTTAGCTAGGATGACCAAAAAAAAAGACAACTCAAATTACTAAAATATGAAATAAAAGAGGGAAATTAATACTGACCTTGTAGAAATAAAAAGGATTAGCAGATAATACTATCATGCACCATATACAAAAATTAACACAAAATGGATCAAGTCCTAGACCTAAGAGCTAAAGCTAAGGTCTTAGATTAGACAATGATTTCTTAGATATGACACAGAAAGCATAACAACCTAATTAATTAATCAGAATTAATCAAAATTAAGAAAGTGAAAAGACAACCCACAGAATAGGTGATAACATTTTCAAGTTGTATATCTGGTAAAGGACTTGTATCTAGACTGTATAAAGAATCCTCACTTGTCAGTAATAAAAAGACAATTAATTTTAAAATGGGCAAAATATCTGAATAGACATTTCTCCAAAGAAGATATGCAAACGGCCAACGGGTACATGAAAAACTATCAGTACCGTTTAGCCTTCCGTGAAATGCACATCAACACCAGCATGAGCCGCCACTTCACAACCACTGTGATGGCTGTGATGATAGAGACAGATAATAACACGTGCTGGTGAAGATGTGAAGAAATTGGGATCATCATACACTTGATGGGAATGTAATATGTTGCAGCTATTTTGCAAAATAGTCTGGCAGTTCCGCAGAAGATTAGACATAGAGTTATATACAGCCCAACAGTTCTAGTTCTAGATATGTACCCAAGAGAAATGAAAACATTTGTCCTCACGAAAACTTGTACCTCAGCATTTACAGCAGCATTATTCACAATAGCTAAAAAGTGCAAGCAACCTGAATGTCTATGAACTAATGAGTAAGTATAAGGCAGTGTATCTGTACAGGAGCACGTCACTCTGCCGTGTGAAGGCGTACAGGGCTGACACGTGCTACAGCAGGGCTGGGCCCTGTAGACACGGTGCCGAGTGAAAGAAGCCAGTCACAAGAGGCCACACACATACTGTGTGATTCCATTTACATGAAATGTCTCGAACAGGAACACCTATAGAGATGGAAAGCAGGTTAGCGTAGGGGCTGGTGGGGAGGGAGGAAAGTGGGACAGTGAAGGAAAGTGACCGCTAACAGGTATGGGGTTTCTTTTGGGTGTGACAGAAATGTTCTAAAACTGAGAGTGGTGTTGGTGGCACAACTCAGCAAATATACCAAAAAAACATTGGTTTGTACACTTTACATAGATTAACTATATGGTATGTGAATTATTGTCTCAATAAAACATATATTTAGAATTTACATTGAGGGGTAGTTGACCTGTAGAATATTTGGACTTTGTGGCCTTCAAATCACCTGCATACACATTGGTGACCCAACCATCCTGGGCAGCTTTGCTTTTGTCTGTTTTATATATTGTGCATCTGCCCTCCCCGCCCTGCTCCTCACCCACTACCCCATTGCCCCATAAGATATTCTTTGAAGAAAGGGTACTGTGGCTAAAAAGTAGTTTGAAAATCTCTGGAAACAATGAGCTCCAGAACCTCTTCCAGCTCTAATAAGCCATTATTCTACTGCATTGAACTGAGAACTTGAGTTTAGCCTAGATTACCCCCATTTTAGCTCCATGTCAAAAAAGGAAAGTTGTGAACAAAGACAGTTTTTTTCCCACGTGGCTGCACACAGGTGTGACTTAGTGGAAACTGTGGAACGTGGCCAGGTCTTCGTTCCCTGGTGTAGTGCTCTGTCTCCAAGCCCTGCTTCCTGTTCTTGAATATAGTGACTTGCTAAAATAGACACATCTGGTCCCAGCACCTTGCGAAATGGATTTCTTCTTTCAGCATTTCAAAATGTATTTATATATTGACAAAGGCTTTCTCTGGGAAGCCATCTGTCTGCAATCTGCAGCAATAAAAAATTTCTCTAGTCCCTTATATATTTATAATGGTATTTGTTGCTTCATTTCTCTCCTCCTTCCTTATTTTTTCATTTATTTAGTCATTTGTTTCCAAAGCATGTATTTATAAAGCATCTACTAAGGGCCCAGCACTAGGCATATAGCACTGAACTGAACTAACTCATCCCTACAATTAAGATCTGGCCATCTAGTAGGGGGACATATATTAAAAACAACAAAAAGTTGTAAGAATTTCAAATTGTAAGGGCTATGAGAGAAAGAAAGAAGGTTCTGACATAGAGACTAGGTAGGTTATGATTTTAACACAAGCATGGAATCCTAATGCCAATGTTCAAATCCAAACTTCACCATTTACTTGCTGTGTGATTTTTGAACCCATTATGTATGTTTTATATACAACCCCCTCCCCGGGCCTCCATTTCTTTTAAAATGGGGATAGTAATAATACTTCATAGAATTCTGAAGATTAAATGAGTTGATATAGAAAAGTGCCTAATATATACCAAGTGCACATAGAAAAGTGCCTGACATATTCTCAGCATCCAGTAAGTGTTACCTATGTGCTAGTGTTTTGCTTTAGAGAATATCAAGTAATTAGCTCGGTGGGCTGTCATCATTGCCATGTTAATCACCTTCACCACTGTCATCCTCATATACTGACCTCCCCATGTAAACATGCCCTGTGCACAGGATTTACAAAAATGGGCATGGCGTGTTTCTGAACTCAAGAATCCTACAATTTGAATGAAGATACAGAGTCAAGGTGAATGTGAAGTTCCAGAATGGAGACTTGAGTAAAGTAGCAGTGAGGGGTGGTTAGAGAGGAGGTCCCAGAATACTGGTTAAATTATTCAGTAGGCAGTGGTCTGCCATGGCCAGATTCTGAGCTGGAGTGGTTGAGTAAGATTTTTCTTATTCATCTCCTGAGGCGCACTGCTTCCTACATTACTTTATTTCACATCTCTGGCGTCGTCATCTGGTCAACTGCTTTCTAACTGGTGGTGCTACCCACCATCTCGCTGCTCTCCAATCTCCTACTCCTACCATTTTGTTCACATTAGTTTTTCTCAAGCATTCTTTTGTCACTTATTTGCTTAGAAAGTTCTAGTTTTCAATTGTCTACAGCAGTTTCTCACATGTTAGTGTGCATAAAATTATTTACTACAAGCACGTCTCACCTTGAGATAAGCTGCGTCAGCCATGGGGCCTGAGAACCTCTGCTGAGACGCTGGGCGATTCTGCTGCAGGTGGTCAAGAGGCTCTGCTTTGAGGGAAACCGGGACAAAACTGAAAGTCCAGGTTCCTTAACATCCACCTAGAGTCTTGCTTTATCCTACCTTGTTTTTCATTCTTCTCATTATTGTTTTGTTTGAGAAAATTGGGACATTTCCTTGTCCATTCTCTTACCCATGCCCTTTTTTGTCTTGTCCTTCTTTCATGTATGTGGTTCTCTCAGCCTCAGTGTCTACTGCCATTTCAACAAGTCCAAATTCTGGCTTCCTTCAGTCTTGGTTCACATGTGTTCTAAAAGCATCTTTATTAAGTAAGTATCTCTAATCTAGAAGGCAGGGTCCAAGTTTAAGTGATTTTTATATCTACTACCCAACACAGGAAGTTAAATGAGCACCTTGCAAATGATTCAGTTCATTTGTTCCTTCCTTCATTTATTAAATGTTACCAAGTGCCCCCTGTGTATCAACCACTGTTCTGAAAGCTGGTGATAAAGTAGAAAAATAAAAACAAAAAATCTCTGTTTCCTTGGATCATACATTTTAGCAGGACAAATGTTTTTAAGTAAATGTTGAAAGTGTTTTCTTTCAGAAGAGTTATCTGTCATTACTATATGGGGTACTTTAGGAAAAGGAGAGACCAGGGAAAAAAACTAATTAAGGAACTCTAGTAATGATCCAGTGTAGAATGGGAAGGCTGCATGAAAATAGAAAATACAAAGGTAACAGCAAAGGTAATTAATGAAATGAGGAATTACCAGCAGTATTTGGTGGATACCGGGGAGAAATATTTAATATTTGAGCCTTCTGAGAAGGGACAAGTGAACAAAAAGTTAAGGCATAGAGGCAGTATTTTGGGGAGAAGGTATTTTTAAATGTTATGGTGATCTTTTAGACACATGATAGTAACAAAGGGACATCCAAGTCGAAATGCTCGGTAACAACTACGAACATGAAGTTCTTGTAAGAGCCTGGCCCTCTCTGTTCTTGCCCTTCTTCAACTAAACACAAATGTTCTTTCAGTCTCAACTCTTCCAGGGCCAAAATTCCCCCGAGAGATAATCTGTCTCATTTACTTAATTTTCTGGGGATGTGGTGTGACTCCTTGTGTTGGCCTCATTTCCCTGTTCTCCAAGTGTTTGTCTAGAATGAGGCCTAAGCCCAACTCCAGAAAACCGTCTCTAATCATAGCCCTTCCTGAATAGTTCTCAGCTGGCAGGGTTTGCTTGCTGGAGGAGCTAGGAAGACATCATAATTGAACTGGGGGCGTCTTACTAAAACTGGGTTTGGTGAGATGTCATCATCTCTCTGTGTGAAGATCACGGTGGTCCTTTTTGATTCTTGGGAAAACAGGCAAAATTTAGAAAGGCAAATTGTTAAAGCATTGGCCTAACTCAGAGACTGGTAGGGAAGCTGCTTGCATAGTCTGGAAAATCATCTTTTCTCATTCTTGTAGCTGCTCAAGCCAAAATACTCGAATCAGTTTTGACTCTTGTCTTTCTCTCATGCTACCCAACATCCACTCCATCAGCAAACACAGGGTATCAGTGTGTGTGTGTTTTGTATAAAATTGTACGATCTGACTTTCGCACTAGAATGTGGACTCCATGAAGGTAGGGGCTTTGTTTCTGCTGTATTCCCAGCCAGTCCCTGAAACATAGTAGATGTTCATTCAATAAGAACTTGTTAAGTGAAAGAATAATGAGAAATCAAATTGTATTCCACACTTTGTTCAATAATTTTGACACTGGCTGTTTTCAAGCAACTCAGGAAATATTTTATCCCAATAAAATTGTATAGCTGAAGTCCAAACATTAACCATACTTGAGTGAAAAATGTTACCTTAAAAATACAGCTGACACTTGATCAGTGCAAGTGTTAATCCATGTATCATTTATAGTCAGCCCTCCAGTATTCTAGGTTCCTCTGCACCTGTGGATTCAATAAACTATAGACCACGTGGTACTGTAGGATTTACTATTGAAAAATATCCATCTATAAGAGGACTTGCACAGTGTACAGTCATTCAGGGGTCAGCTGTAATTTTTTTTTTAAATAGAAACTTTATTCCTTAACAAGTCTAGAGAGAGCTAAGTTTTTTCCAGGCCTAGTTACTAGAGTGTTTGATATTGGGAAGGAGACGAACTTCTTTTTCTTTCTAACTTCTAAACTTTTACTCAAGTATTCCCACATGACTGGGAATATCTTTAAGGTATAGATTGGATTACCTTCATTAATATACAGAAAGTTGCTTTCTTGGGACATATCTGTATATAAAAATTTATTAATGATGTAGGGCTAGCTGACGAAAGCTAAAGTTAGGGATATTTATCTGATTTAGAGAACACTTCAGATTTCTAAGGGTTGAAGGGAGAGGTTGATATGATCAAAGCAGTGTGTATGGAAGGTCATTTTGTCCTAGTGATGCTTTTTATGGAGTAGCAGAGAAGAACAAAGTTGTTCTAATGCAAAAGAAGAAATGGCTGCAGGGCATAAATAAATGTTTCTAACATCTTGACCATTTCACATTTCAAGTCCACTGCATCATTAAGGTACTGATAGCATATGACACGCAGAGAATCAATGTGAACCTTTAGTTCAACTTGGATTTAATCTGCCATCATGAAGTTAAAGGGGGGCCAATAAAAGTCTGTAAATGACCCTGTATTCTGTAATGTCCTGATGTACTTCAATAAAATCAGATACAATATAGAGAATACTAATATTCAGGTTTTCTTGGAAGAAAATCTACAGTTAACTGGCCAGGTTGGTCTAGATTTAGTAGATAGAATGTATATAAATGAAAATCATCTTAATATTTCTGTTAAGTAACTATATTCTATTTGGCAATGAAAATCAGCTTCTAGTTAAAGGAATAGATACACTTAAACCATGTTCATTGTCTTTCAACTTGTACTGAATATTAGGGGAAATTTCTAACACATGCTTTTGCTTCTTTACCATAAACTGGGTAGTTTCTTTAAAAGAGTGTATGTGATTTGAGGGATAAAATAACCAAGGATTCGTATTTTTTTAATCGATAGAAGTTTTTCCAAGTTCAACTATAGTGTTCTTATCAGAAAATCAGGTTCATAATTGTAAAGCAAAGCCCTGCTGGAATAGTTAAGCATGTTCTGCTTCTGCACTACTGCAGAAACTAAATGCAAACTTTTCTGTGACTCTCACAGAGAATGCATAGGCTGGGTAACCATTCATCTGCTTCAGGGTCAGGGCTGATTCAATCTTGTTGCAGGTTTATGAGAGTGGCTGATGTGATACAGTTGTCTCTAGTAAAATCAGACTGGCTCTAAGGAGCCAATCTAAGTCAGTCTCTAAGTAAAATTCTATGAGAAACAGACTCCAACTCAGACACAATTGTAAGCCCTGATATAATGAGGACTTGCAGCTGATTTAATCCTATTGAAAATCTTTAAGCAGCCACGGGACAGGATGGTTTCCACATTGACATCAGTGGAATGAACGTTGGATTTCATCAGTGTGAGGAGTATTTACCTTGAACACATAGTAGCAAACTGTTTAAGAATTAACAGCATGGCCATTTCAAAGCAGGTTGTTGCTTCTGATACAGAGATATCTTTGATTAAGATCCAAGTTCCCAAAATGTGTCGTTTTATTTTTTTTAAACTGAATTCATTATAAAAAGCAAACAACTCAAACTTAGAAGTTAGTATAAATCAGATAGATCTAGTCTCCTTTAACAAAAATGACCAAATTACTCCAATTTTATATGAGAGGCATAGAGAGGGAGAGAGAATCAGAACTGTTTCTTAGTTAAGATTTTGTATGCAAAGTCTTACCTGTAACTAATTTTTTTTTCATGAATTTAGAAGCCCCTGAAGGTAAGCTAATGCTGTGAAATCATACAGATATATAAAAGGAGAGACAGGCACAAAAGTCTTAAGGATCAGCTCTGCTGATAAAAATCTGAGTAAGTAGGATGTGAACTTATGCAAGGAGATTGGTGTGTATAATTTTTTTTTTAGCTCTTTGGTTTATCATATTGAAACAGACACTGATAATAATCTAGGTATCACAGTCAGTTTAACACTAGAATTGGTCCCTTTTTGCAATTTACAGCTTAAGTTAGGACAATAGATCAAACACAACTACAGTAAAACACAACTTGCCTGAACTGGCTCCATGCTGCTTTTATTGCAGTTAGAACTGGTCTTGAAATGTGAGTATCTGAACTGATACTTAGCAGGCAGTAGTGGCCTCATACTGTTACTTCAAAGAACCGGAAAAGTAACTTCATGAAAGGGAAAACTTAAAATGGTACTCTACCATTCTATCTGTTAGGCAGTGATGGGTACCATTAGTTCTGCTCTCTTGCATAATTACTGCAATACTGTGAAAACTTTTTTTGCCATCCAACTGGGAACAATTATATCCTGTGGGATTTTGTATAACATTTGGCTTAGAGAAATAAAATATAAAAAGCCCTTGTTTTCTATCACTCTGTGTCTGTAGTACCCAGTGCATACAGTGCTTGTTAAAGTTTGTTTTTTAAATAAAAAAAATAACATGGACTGGTGACACTGAAGGAGGTATTTCATATCAAAGTCAATTTATTCTTTATGTTTTTAAATTTAATGTGCTTAGATAAATTTTATCCAGCACATCCCTGAGCTGTGATTGTAATTCATCTATAAAACAGATGTTCATAAAGTATAATGCTGACATCACTGAGAATTTGAGACTTAAAAATATACTTTTGTTGTTTGGTTGATTAATTAATCAAGTTGGTGTATTTCTGATTGGTGCAACAATTTGTATTTATCTAAAGCTTCCAGCGTAGGCTACCTCTGTGTTAAAAGCCTACGACAACCTTTCCCAGCAGCACCACTCTACCCTATCCAAAAACCAGACTTCTTAAAGATATAGTTAGGAGACTATGTTTGCAAATGTTTAGAAAATGAGGCACATAATTTTTTTAATGTTTTAAAAACTCTCTTTTGTAATTCCAGTACGTAAAACCATTAAAATACTGTAATCAATTTTTTATTGTATTTAATTTTGTCAGATAGACAGAATGTTTACTTCTTTGAAAATGCTACTACATTTTAACAAGAATAAAATAAATTAGAATAAATGTCACAGTAATATACAGATGTGATTGTCACTTAGATTTTGTGGTTTCACACTTTTTAAAAATTTATAAGATGTGAAAAATGATCTCATGATTGGCAAAAGATATTTTGACCAAGGTTAAAATCCAACTGCTGCTGTTATATAACCATAATCATGCTAAGAAGGTGGGAAAATATGTGAGTATGATCATGTTTGGTGTATAGTTAAAGTTTCCTTTAAAAGGCAAAAGAAATAATGTGAATTAAAATATTGGAATAGGTGTTGCATTGCCCTTTCTTGTCAGCCATCAAAACAAAAGTTATATTTGTTCTAGTCCTTGTTCATTTTTGAGGTCAGTTTCTATGTATTTTCTTAAAATTTTTTAATATCCATTTATTTGCAGCATTTTATCAATAAGGCTGACTTTGTAGTGTGCTCACAAAAATGTTGATATGGCCAAACAAGAAATTACAATCAGTCAAGCTTATCTTTCTCCACTCCAAAATGCTACTGCAGAACATCTAATTAATGTCATTCGAAATTATTTTAATGCATTCTTTGCTATTGTCGCATACTCAGTGTGGTTTTAGCCACTGCTCTTGAGATACTGTGGCTCGTACCTGAGGCCAGGGTGAGCTAGTAAACTTACCTACCTCAGTACATGAAAAGCAGGGATTAGTAAGAGCTCCTCAGCTCCTAGCACTGCTTTCAGCACCTTTCCATGGTGGCTACTATCTGTACCACATATAGCTGCGAAAGGATGGGGAAATGCGCTGAAATGGTCTGAGAAGTAAACGATCAACTTGACATGTTTTCCTAGCTATTGAAAACCTTCTCATACTGAAACCCATTGATAGTGAAACTGTAGAAATCCTCTGATTTAAGTACCATCTGGTTGTGCTCAAGGCTTTAAAGCTGTTATCTCTGCATAAAATTTCAGAGTCCTATGCTTTTTTCTTCACCAAACTATCCATTTTTAAGCCACAAATATTTTTCCAGCTCTTTCAGATTTTATCTGAAAGTATATTTTAACAGTATTTAAATAGTTCTTAAACAATAACAATTTATCTTGATAGATGGCATGCTGTGTTTTTTCATTTTATTTTAATTAGCCATTGTGGAACCAAATTCCCTTTTGTTTTAGTCTTTTGAATATTGTTTAATTATAGTTATCATGCCAGATATCTTAAAGGTTATTTTACCAATGCAGTTTCATTTAACATAACCCATATGGAATCAATAGCCCAGTTTCCTAAAGTGAATGCTTGGAAAATCTTACATTCATATGTTAAGAGTACACATCCTTTCCTCATTAGTTGGAAAGTACAGGGATTTTGGCACAGGTTCTGTGTGGAAGCATCGCGCAGCTTTTATATGGATTTTGTTTTTAGCCTTTGATGACACTGTTTAGAATAGGAAGTATCTAATAAGTAAAGCATCTTGTCTCAGGTGCTGCCAGTGTGTTTAATATATGCCTGGAGGTCTGAAACATTATCTTCTATATGCATTATCACTAATATGCATTTAATTCTCTGAAAGCAGAAGGTCGAACTTTTAAAAGGGTCGCAAAGTACATTTTCAAACAGAGTAATTCAAAACACATGCAAGAGGGGAGCAGAGTAATGTACAGTTGGTTTTTATGGTTTAATCATGATTAGGTTAATGCACACCAGTAGCTAATTAAAGAAAACTTACTGTTCATTTCAAATGAGTTAGGTAAAGAGCGGGAGAGCTGATGTAACAGCACTGCCCAGAGATGTGTGTTTCTGCTGCATTCAGTAACAGCAGGCAAATATTGCTGTTTTTGACAATTTAAATTATTAGTCCCTGTGGATCATAATAAAGGAAAAGTTATTTTCAGAGTTATTACATTGAAATTTTCTTTTTCCACAAAGGAGTAGTAAATTGATGCACAGTTTTAGGGCTTAGCACACATAATTAATTATAAAACTTTCTTAATAGCAGGCCAGATACTCTTCAATATAATAGATGAATCTGCAGTGGACTGGTGACAAACCAATGGATTTTTAAATATGTCCCCCAAGTCACCAGCTTATTTGTTTCAGTTCGGCAAATGTCTGGAAACTTAGGAAAATGGAGGAAATCTTGGCTTTTGGCCCATTTTTAAGAATTTAGCCTTCTAGTACTGGGGAAGTTGTACTTCTTTTTTCTTTTTCTTGTTTTTCTTTTTCTCTTTTTCCTTTCCCAAGAAGAGTCAGTCTTTCATCTCCGGGTAATTGGTCCAAATTTCATTCTGCTCAGTAGTAACTAGAATTAGTTACCAACTGACTTCTGCTCAGTAACCTGTGTGACCCAAGCAGATAGCTGCCATCCTGCCTTTGCTGGGTGTTTACATCTCAAGATTGTGCCACTTGACATAGGCTGCAGTCTAATGTGTCACTCTCAACGGTTAATAGGGCTGGGCACCGCATTTCTTTATCTTTACCTACAGGTGGTCTGTCTTGTCATGTTAACACCAGTGGGAACACTTAATTCACTTTAAAGGAGAAACTAGATTTTAAATATAAATCTGTAAATCAGAAGAAGAAAATATAATCCTCTGTTCATTCAAGTATAGTCTCCCATAGTTCATTGCGGTTGCCTTTCCTGATTGAGAGAATAAAAATAAATGAGTTCTTGTTTTGAGTTTGCTGTACAGCTAACTGACGGGATTTTTTTTTAGTTTTGTTGTACACAGATATTTAGTTTGTAATGTTTCCAAATGTGGCAATAAATCCCAGATTACTTATACACTTGATTCTTTTAACTTTTCACATACTATTTGCAAATTCCTAGCTGATAATGGATTTGGAGGTATATTTGAATTTTTTATAATACATAACTAAAACCTTTCCAATTAAATTGTTCTTTCAATAGTCACCTTAATTATTTTTATCTTACTGAATTTTAAAGTTAAACATATTCATTCATTTGTTCAGTCAGCACATAATTACTGAGCCTTACTATGTGACTAGCAGTGTGTTGTGTGCCATGGATACTAATGGCGGTCTCTCCTACCTTTAGCCTGCTAGCTGTCTGACCTTGGACCTATTGATTAATCTCTTTAAGCTTCAGTTTCCTCTACTGTAAAATGGGGATAAAAGTACCCACTTGAAAAGTCTGTAACACTTAGTAAAGAAAATGTATGTCATGTGCTAACAATGTTTGGCAAATAATAAACATACTCAGTGGTATCTTACTTTTTTATCTTCAATTACAATCTCTGAGACACAGCAGTGTTTGAAATATATATATATATAATAACAGTTATACGTATATAATAACAGTTTGCTATAAAAGCAGAGAAGCTGGAAAGACTCACACCACCTGGAAAGGTTGAGGCAGTCTTCCCAAAAAAGGTGACTTCTCTTTTGAACTTACCCTTTAGTGAGTGCCTGCTATGTGTGGTCAGTACAATACCTGGTTCAATGTTGCAGCAGCTTTGTGGCTTGGATATTAACGTCCACAGTGTGAGAATGAGCACCCAGCAGAGACTGAAAGGATTGCTTGAAGTGTGAGCAGCCCACAGCACAGAGGATGCAGGTAAGGAAAGGACTTGTGAGTAGTCTGAAAAGACCTTAAAGAGTACAGTATACCCATATATTTACATGTTAACGATAATGTATTTCTAGTCTGCAGAGCAATTTTTTCCATTTAATGTTGTATCAGAAACTAACATCTCATCAAACACTCATGGATCCTCCCTACAGTGTGTCAAGCACTGCGCTGTTCCTTGGTGCTACACAGAAGCAGAATGATAGGGCCCGTCCCTCCTGCGTCCTTCACATGAACAATAAATGAGACAGAGCTGCCCATCCCTGGGTATTTACTGGATGCCACGCACTGTGCTGACCTCTTTAGGTACCTGAGCTCATTGAATTCTCATACTAACCCTTTGGGGTTGGATTTATTATCCCCATTTCACAGATGAGGTTATATACCCTTAGAGAGGTTTGTAATTTGTCCAGTATCATACAATTAGAAAGTGTCACCCTTCACTGCTTCTGTCTGGCTCCAAATTCTTTCTATTGTGTTAACACTTTTCTGTTACCGCCACCACAGAGCATATTAGTAGAAAATAATACATCCTAAAATAGAAGTATAAGTACAGGACCAGCAAGAAGGAAAAGCGTGCAAGCACAGTTCTCAGACAAGTGTCGTTTGTTCTGAGTCTTCAAGTAGCTAAATGTCTGCCAGCTACAGCAAGCTCAGAAGGGGGCTCCAGGCAGGGAGACAGCATGGGAGAGAAAGAACGGCTTAGAAGAGCGTGGTGTCTTCAAAGAACACGGATTAGTTGTTTCTGTTTCAGATACCTAAGGTTGGATTTTTCTGACGACAGTGTGCCTTCCTCAACAACTTTAAGATCAATTAACAAAAAATATTATTTGAAAACTTTTAATAACTATCACATCATTGTCCTGAATTATTTAAGCGTCCTCTAACATTTTCACAAGCAACTTATAATAATTTGTAATTATTGTAGCATGTGGAAAAATAATACTATATTTACCAAAATAAGGAAGAGTGTAAACAATGAGAAGCAACACCCAATACTTTGGGGAGTATTTTTCCACTGCTGTTGGTAATGTAAATTAGTGCAGCCTTTGTGGAAAGGCACTGGCAATATTTGATAACTTCAAACTTTTTCATACCCATTTATGTAGTAATTACACTTCTAGTGATTCCTGTCCTAAGAAAAATCTTACTCGGTTTGTCACAGATGTTTGTTGGCAAAAACTGAATACTCAAATGTCCAATTATATGAGAATGGTTCCTAACAGTCGATGAAATGTTACACAGTTTTTTTAATGACATTTATGAAGAGTATTATTAGCATGTTAAAAAATTGGGTTACAAATTGGTCTCTATGGTATGATTATAAACATAAAGGGGTAGGGGCGGGGAGGATAAAAGACCAAAAGGAAATGCACTGAAAGATCGCCATTGGTTATGTTTGGTGACAAAATGGGGGTTAGAAGTATTTTGTTCTTCTCTCAGATTTTCCATGATCTCTTTAATGACTCTGTATTACTTCAGTGAGAAAGCAAATGAATTATCTAGGTCTCAAATACTGTATCACAAACTGATGGTTGGGAGACTAAAAAAAAGAACCAAAGAATCAAACGAAGGTCTTGCAGTTGTGCTGCCGAAGTCATCCTAACTGCTGCCACCACCAAGTTGTTCTCTGTTCCCCACGGAGGCAGGATCACTTACATTTACCTTTGTTTCAAGCCCTATTGTAGTAAAGGAAAATAAACATCATTTTGAATGGCATACCTGTATTTTAGATTACTTTTCTTTGTCCTTTAATTTAGGACTACTGACTTTTTCCTCTATTTCTTACTATCCAAAATACTGTAAATCAATTTTATAACAACATGGGTACACAACATAAACTACTCCTGCCTAAAACATAATTTTAACCAATAGTAATAATGATTTGTAAACAATTTATTATACTATTTGGAAAAATCACTGTAAAGAATACTAACCAATATAATTCTTTAAAAGGTACATTTTTAATATATACTGTTTCATATTAGTCCAAAGAAAGAAAGTCTGGCACAGAAAAGTATATTTTAATGATAGAAATGCACATTTGATGATTTTTTGTTTTTGTTTTTGTTTGCTTTTTTAATCTTTTATTTATTTATTTTTTTAACATTTTTATTGATTTATAATCATTTTACAATGTTGTGTCAAATTCCAGTGTTCAGCACAATTTTTCAGTTATTCATGGACATATACACACTCATTGTCACATTTTTTTCTCTGTGAGTTATCATAACATTTTGTGTACATTTCCCTGTGCTATACAGTGTAGTCTATTCTACAATTTTGAAATCCCAGTCTATCCCTTCCCACCCTCCACCCCCCTGGTAACCACAAGTCTATATTCTCTGTCTGTGAGTCTATCTCTGTCCTTTATTTATGCTTTGTTTTTGTTTGTTTGTTTGTTTTTGTTTTTGTTTTTTAGATTCCACATATGAGCGATCTCATATGGTATTTTTCTTTCTCTTTCTGGCTTACTTCACTTAGAATGACATTCTCCAGGTGCATCCATGTTGCTGCAAATGGCATTATGTTGTCGGTTTTTATGGCTGAGTAGTATTCCATTGCATAAATATACCACATCTTCTTTATCCAGTCACCTGTTGATGGACATTTAGGCTGTTTCCATGTTTTGCTATTGTAAATAGTGCTGCTGTGAACATTGGGGTGCAGGTGCCATCCTGAAGTAGATTTCCTTCTGGATACAAGCCCAGGAGTGGGATTCCTGGGTCATATGGTAAGTCTATTCCTAATCTTTTGAGGAATCTCCACACTGTTTTCCATAGTGGCTGCACTAATCTTTTATTTATTTTTTAATTGAAGTACACTTACAATGTGTCAATCTCTGGTGTATAGCACAAAATCCCAGTCATGCACAGATACATATATTTTCCTTTATATATTTTTTTTCCATTGGAGGTTAAATTTGCTATTTTTTTTTAACATTTTTCATTGACTTATAATCACTTTACAATGTTGTGTCAAATTCCAGTGTAGAGCACAATTTTTCAGTTATACATGAACATACATGTATTCATTGTCGCATTTTTTTCTCTGAGCTACCATAACATTTTGTGTATATTTCCCTGTGCTATAAAGTATAATCTTTTTTATCTATTCTACAATTTTGAAATCCCATCAGTCCCTTCCCACCCCTCCCTTGGAAGCCACAAGTTTGTATTCTATGTCTTTGAGTCTATTTCTGTTTTGTATTTATGCTTTGTTTGTTTTTTTGTTTTTGTTTTTTAGATTCCACATATGAGTGATCTCATATGGTATTTTTCTTTCTCTTTCTGGCTTACTTCACTTAGAATGACATTCTCCAGGTGCATCCATGTTGCTGCAAATGGCTTTATGTTGTTGGTTTTTATGGCTGAGTAGTATTCCATTGTATAAATATACCACATCTTCTTTATCCAGTCATCTGTTGATGGACATTTAGGCTGTCTCCATGTCTTGGCTATTGTAAATAGTGCTGCTATGAACATTGGGGTGCAGGTGTCATCCTGAAGTAGGGTTCCTTCTGGATATATGCCCAGGAGTGGGATTCCTGAGTCATATGGTAAGTCTATTCCTAGTCTTTTGACAAATCTCCATACTGTTTTCCACAGTGACTGCACCAAACTGCATTCCCACCAGCAGTGTGGGAGGGTTCCCCTTTCTCCACAGCCTCTCCAGCATTTGTCATTTGTGGATTTTTGAATGACGGCCATTCTGACTGGTGTGAGGTGATACCTCATTGTAGTTTTGATTTGCATTTCTCTGATAATTAGTGATATTGAGCATTTTTTCATGTGCCTATTGATCATTTGTTTGTCTTCCTTGGAGAATTGCTTGTTTAGGTCTTTTGCCCATTTTTGGATTGGGTTGTTCATATTTTTCTTATTAAGTCATATGAGCTGATTATATATTCTGGAGATCAATCCTTTGCCGGTTTCATTTGCAAAAATTTTCTCTGATTCCATAGCTTGTCTTTTTGCTTTACTTATGGTTTCCTTTGCTGTGCAGAAGCTTGTAAGATTCATTAGGTCCCATTTGTTTATTCTTGCTTTTATTTCTATTGCTTGAGTAGACTCTTCTAGGAGAACATTTTTGAGATTATGTCAGATAATGTTTTGCCTATATTTTCTTCTAGGAGTTTTATTGTATCTTGTGTTATGTTTAAGTCTTTGATCCATTTTGAGTTGATTTTTGTGTATGGTGTAAGGGAGTGTTCTAGCTTCATTGCTTTACATGCTGCTGTCCAGTTTTCCCAACACCATTTGCTGAAGAGACTGTCTTTATTCCATTGTATATTCTTGCCTCCTTTGTCGAAGATCAGTTGACCAAAAGTTTGTGGGTTCATTTCTGGGCTCTCTATCCTGTTCCATTGGTCTATATGTCTGTTTTGGTACCAATACCATGCTGTCTTGATGACTGTAGCTCTATAGTATTGTCTGAAGTCTGGGAGAGTTATTCCTCCAGCCTCTTTCTTTCTCTTCAGTAATGCTTTGGCAATTCTAGGTCTTTGATGGTTCCATATAAATTTTATTATGGTTTGTTCTAGTTCTGTGAAATATGTCCTGAGTAATTTGCTAGGGATTGCATTAAATCTGTAGATTGCCTTGGGCAGTGTGACCATTTTGACAATATTGATTCTTCCAATCCAAGAGCATGGGATATCTTTCCAATTTTTAAAGTCTTCTTTAATTTCCTTCGTCAGTGGTTTATAGTTTTCTGTGTATAATTCTTCCACCTCCTTGGTTAGATTTATTCCCAGATATTTTATTACTTTGGGTGCTATTTTAAAGGGGATTGTTTCTTTACTTTCTTTTTCTGTTGATTCATCAATAGTGTAAACAAATGCAATTGAGTTTTGAATGTTAATCTTGTAAACTGCTACCTTGCTGAATTCTTCAATCAGCTCTAGTAGTTTTTGTGTTGAATAGGAGTGGTGATAGTGGGCATCCTTGTATTGTTCCAGATTTTAGTGTTGCTATACCTCATTTAGTTTAATTAAATATCTGCCATTAGTTTGCTAGAGCTGAAATTAAATATATAAACACAGATTTTTGAAAGAGCCCAATGGAAAAATTCAGGCAGAAAAGTATTCTGTTGAATGGAAGGAGGTAGAGAGAAGATATATACCTGGTCAGAAATGACCTGATCCCACAGTTGCTAAAAGCAAGGTAGGATTCTGGGTTGGATCCTGGAACAAGAAAAGCACATGAAGGGAGAAAGTGGTGACATTCAGATAAGGTCTGTAAGTTAGTAGTATTGTGTGGATGATGATTTTCTGGCTTTTGAGAATCATACCATAGTTCATGTAAGTTGGTAACATTAAGGGACGCTGCATGAAGGGTATCAACTTTGCTGAAAGCCTGAAATTATTTCATAATTAAATTCTGAATTACCTGATCATTGATTACATAAATTGCTTTAATAATATTTGTACCTGTAAAGCTTAAGTGATCATTTTAAATCTTGCACTTCATTTATTCTTTTCTTTTCTCCTTGTTATTTTTATAAATTAGGGGAAAATTTAAAGCACAGAAAATATAAAGGATAACACATCAAATGCCTGTATACTCAACAACTAGAACAGATGTAAACATTTTGTGATATTTACAATATGTAAACACACATACACACACAGGGGCGGAGGAGTGGGTAAAACTTCACAGAACTATTCTGCCTTTTCCAATGTTTCAATGCTAAGAATTTGGCTTTTTATAACTTTTACCTGTAGTCATTTTGTCCCACAATACATTAGTCCATTAGGGAGAAGAATAATACGTGCCTTTAACTCACTTTCTGTTGCCATTTGTACCAGATTTTGAACGTATAAATATCCAGCTTCTATGAACTCTGAGTATTCTCTGTGGACCTGGGTTTATATGTGTGGTGATATTTAAAATAAGATTCATTTTATCCTCCAGAAGATATTTAGTATGTTTCCTGATTAAAAAAAAGAGAGAGAGAGAGAGGATGACGTCCCATGGGCCAGCTTCTCATAGAGTGAAAGAAAGGGGAAAGGAGAATTAATAGCCCAGTCATGAATCCCAGGGCTTATTTTCATGTTTTGTGGTAGAAGTGTGAACTGCAGTTTACCATTTATAAATGACGCTTTGTGAAATTAATCACCACTCTTTCTTATTAAGTGATCACTGTAATCTCTTATTGCTGATCATTTATACCAAGATTAAAACCACTTGGACTAACATGTTTTTCTGTTACTTTGTTGTAGCTTTTAAAAAATGTAGCAAGAAATGTTCAAAAGGGAATGGAGACTCTATTTTAAACTTAAAAGCGGGTACTTGTGTGTAGCAGGTGTAGTGGGCAGGCGGACATGTGGGGATGAGTTAAATTCGTTGTTTAAGTCTCCAAAGTGAACCATGCCTAATTTCCTTGTAGGTTTGTGGCATGAAGGAAAAGAGACAGAAGGAACCAGGCAGGGCACATTTATATCTCTAGGTCACGTGTGTTCTTAATGCCTCAGGCAGTACCTGTTCCTGGGTCCTCATCGCCAACATTAGCATCTTCAATTCTCAAAGTGCCCTGTTTAAACAAGCCCATGGTCAACACTGGACGACCTGTGATAGAGGAAAGTGCAAACTGTAAAGGAAAAAGTAAAAATGGAGTGAGTGAGGGGTAGGCTGTTGGCAAATAAAAGAGGAAAGAAAAGAACAGCACCTTACATGTGGGTATTCAATTAAATATTTGATTAGAGTGAAAGAACTGACAGCACATAAAGTGAATATAAAGCAGAAACTAAAAGTATTTGTATGGTAATAGGGAAGTGTTTGTGTTTTTCAAATGTTTACTTGCTTGACAGAGTCAGTATTATAAATGTTGGTTGTCTTTTTTTGTCTCCAGTACTTTCTGAGATCTCAGAACTTGAGCCTAATAACACACTGCCAAGGAAATATCTTATGTGGAAGACAGTTGCAAATTACTTTATTTTTGTATATACCCAGTGTATGGTAATCAGTAAATGTTTTTGAATAATGAATATGTTCTTGCATAAACATCAAGCTGGAGGTGATCCGGGATATCCAGTCCCCTACAGACAGTTAGAAACATGGGAGCAGTACTTAGAAATTAAGCGAGGTTATGGGCACTGTCGTAAGAAATTATATTTAAAGCCATGATAGTAAAGAAGTTCACAGAAATAAGCTATTAGGGGCAGGGGGGAGGAATAAAACTCACACTTGGAAATCCTTTCAGTTTGAGAATGTGTATCAAGTTGGGATACTTTGGGATTATAAATGTCAGGAAAGCCAACCTAAACTGATTTAAGCAGCCCCATGTAGATGAAAAGCCTGGGACCAGCGCCTGCCGTAGGTATGGCAGAATCCGCTAGGTCTTCCTTCTGCTGCATACAGCGTCAGCCTCGGGCTCCGCACGGTGGCCGCTCCAGCACCTTCATTTTCTTAACTTCATAACTGGACAGCAGGGGAAAGATTACTTTCCCCAAAGTATTATTGTACCTCACTGGTTTCATTGAATCTCATGTTCATCCTTGAACCAAATCAAACTCCAGAGTATCAAACATGAAAATCTAGAAAGGACAGCAGGTTCTCAGCCCTGCTAGTCAACTTTCTAGAAAACCGGTCATTAGATTCTATTGCTGGAATGTAGCTGTAGCAGGGTGAGAGCCTTCACTGCCGGGTCTCTTGTATCTCAAGCACATTGTGTCTCCTCCTGCCTCCTCAGTGCTCACCTGAGTCTGGCGTGCTTGCTTTCTGCTTGTTTCAGGCTCCCAAATGTTTGCCTGCCCACTGGCTTCCTATTGTCAGGGCATTTTCCTGGGGTTTCAGTCCCTACTTCTATCTTTACCCTCCCGAGAATTCTAGGTAGCTCATTCACTGTACCCGAGCAAGAACGAATGGAATTTGTATGACAGTAGGAAAATGTTCACATGTTTAGCAGTGGACACAGTAATATAAAAGCTGTCAATATTTTGATATTTGTTTTTGTAATCAAGTCTAGAAATTTTTCTTACATCCCTCCTCACCCCAGCCAATAAATACTTCAAATTGTGTAACTTTAGGGAATTAAGATGAACCCTCCATCAACCCTGCTTATGTTCTTCCTTGAGAAAAGATAGGTACTCTTGAGGAATATATAATCAGGAATAATGATGCAGATTTTGTCATTCTAGTACTATTTTTTTAAGGCAAAATCTCAGAAACAAATTTAGTACAGTATCAATATTTTGAAGTCATTCCTGCATAGCAAAAATATCTAGTAAGGTTCGAATTCTGTACTCATTAACTTACTTCTACAAAGATTTATCCTAGGCTTACAAGTATCTTTGTATAAGAAAGCTGCTGTAGCATGAGAAAGGCTTATCATTTATCTGTACGCTCCAGACAAAATGTTGTCAAGCCCATTTTTAATGAAACTCCTAGGGATAGATATCAGCTCTTCCTTTTGATGGTCTTTTCTTTGGTAGATAATTACCTCTTCTTTCATAAAGTTGTCCTTTATGTCTGTCTTCACTCTTTTGCTTCAATTTCAGCTACTCTCTCCAAAGGTGATGTTTTAGGGATGACTAGAAGTCAGTACATCAGAAGGGGTACTCTGCAGGTTTCTCCCTGTCATAGGAAGACATTTCAAATAAGGAGAGGGAGAGGCTAGAAGCCACCCTGTGGTGTTGGACTAGAGCCAGAGGCATCAGTATGAATTTGTGATTTTTAATACATTTACTGATGGGTACACAAGCACAGATGTGTGCATGTACGCGGGCCGTATACACGCGTATATTGCTTAGCCCTCTCTGCTGCAAGGGCCCAGAAGCAGTGCCACCCTAGCAGCAATGAGCATACCTACCGCCCAGGTTTTGGTTCCTAGATGCCATTCTTCAGCAAAAGAGACTAAAGCTCTTTGGAGAAGTGACTGATACTAGAGATGGGATGGGGAAAAAAACAAGATGAGCCTGAAACATCTTGAAAGTAATGAAGTTCTCAGATAATATTGGCGGTATGTCAGAATGACACAGGAACACATCTGAAAGGGTTTCCAAAGGCCAAATCTGGCTCAGTTTAAGCAACAAAGGAAATAATGATAATATTAGATTATAGCCCATAAAGTTAAATAAATGTACATGAATCCATCCTGGTATAAATAAATAATTGAACTAATAGGGTAGAGGGGACAGCTTTTTTTTTTTAACTCTAGAATACTAATTAATAAATGAAGAAGAATAGGAGAAATAGGAAATCAATATTATCACCACCACATAATAATCACTGCAGGCAAGAACCAGTGATGGATGCTAGCTACTGGGTGAAAATTTGATGTAAAAGTAGATACTTGTGTAATCTCCAAATAGCTCCCCACAAGATATTTATTATTTTCAAATGGAAAAACAACACCTTTACAGTGGCAAAACCTGGCAGACACCACTGTAGCCATGTGATCAACATTAATATTACCAGTAAGTAGTAAAACATCAATGTCACTTACCCCGGAATGATGCACCGAGAAGGGCAACCCTACTCTGGTATTCTTGCCAAAAATGCATAATCTCATTCTAATGAGAAAGGATCAGACAGACCCAAATTGAGAGACATTCTGCAAAATAATTGGCCTGGACTATCTAGAGGTTTCAAGGTCCTGAAGGTCAAAGAAAGCTGGGGGATCTGTCCCAGATTAAAGGAGATTAAGAGGACTTGGCAGCTAAATTCAGCGGGGTTCCTAGATTGGATCCTGGACCAGAAAAAGGACATTCATGAGGAAAATGGCAACATGTAAACAGGATCTGTAGATGATGTAATAGCATTATACCTGACTTCATCATTTGTACTGTAGATACCTAGCTATATGGGAGGTATATGGGAAGGTATATGGGAACTCCATTTATTTTTGTAACTTTTAGGTAGGTCTAACGTTATTTCAAAATAAAAAGGCTGTGTGTGTGTGTGTTAGAGGAAAGGGGCTTGGAAAGACGGCTTCTAAGATCTCTTCCATGCAGTCTTATTCTATGATACAGTGATGCAAAATGAAGAATGGCAAAAGATTTAAGCACTTTTCTGTCTGTCACCTAAGAAATATATTGCAGCAGCTGAAAATAGGATCAGATGCTAAACTGTCAGTTGAGTTCATTGGAATATGTCCTGAGTAGCTACTGTTGTGCCTGGTGCTGTACTGCCCAGGCTGGTCCTTGCTTCTGGGGTGGTCACAGTCTGCCCATGAAAGTGATGTGGTCTTCCCTCTCAATCACTTAGATTACTAACGCCTCTCTTCCTTGATGTTTTAAAATAATAAAGTTGAATGGAATAATATAGAAATTGATGAAATGATACAGAAATTGAGAGACCCCCTCCCCCTCAAAGCGGGCTCCAAGATTTTCCAGCTTGAGGTACCTGATGAGAATGATAAATATTAAATAAGATAAACAACCTAGGGCTTTAATATTAAATACTTCATGTATGAGGGACCAATGGGATATTGGCATTAAGATTACCACCAGGTAACTGAATATTTCATTGTAGAGTAGTATGAAGATGCGTGTATTTAGAATAAAGGGTGATGTACTTCTGACATTCCCTTAATGCTCATTTGCTGGATGATTGTACTGAATTAAGTATATCCTTTTATAATCCCATTATGACAATATCCCAATAAAGAATTGGTATGTTTAATTTAGCAGCCATTTACTGCTGAGAAGTAAGTATTTCTCAACAGTAAAAAGGAAATATAACGCAGTTAAGTCAGAAGTTATGACAAGTTCTAAACTCCATCAATAAGGCCGATTTTTGATTCTTGGATAATTGATGTGTTTCTATTTTTTAATTTACTTCTTTTTTTTTAGTCTAAGTGAAGTGTAGCTTTGAATCAAGAAAATTGTGTCAATGAAATGGAAATCTGAGTGTCACAATATATTTGATGAACAAACTTAAGAAATTGATTTCCACCATCACAATTTTAACCAAAGTCTTAACCCTAACACTTTTGTGAGTGTGTTTGCCTTCCATGGAAGATCAGAAGCTGTGTATCTTATTTCTGCAGTAGGAACATACCACATATATGAAGTTTCCAAGTCTCTAGAGAATTGAAAAATCAATGTGGGTTCTGTACTTTGAAACGCGTATACTGTGGGCCTAAGGTGTTTTTTAATCTTTCGTCTCTTTTAAGGATCAAATATCATTAAAAAAAATAAGCCATAGGCATTACAAACATGGTTTGGTGAAATTCAATATTCACAATGACAATTCAGAATGTGAGCTCCTTAGGGGAAAGTTAACCCACCACTCTTAACTCTGCATCCAAGTATCTTGAAGTGTGCTGTTGGTTTTATGAAAAGGTTTTGATCTACACTTCTAGTTTAAGTTCAAAAGAAAGCCTACATTTTAAAGTGTATTCCTTTTCTGGGTATATTTACTTTGAACTATAGCGTATAGCTTTTCTCATAAATCTAACCTGCCACTATCTGTTTTTAAGACTTTGTAAACTTCAAGTGGTTATGATGTGTGAAGTTTGGATTAAACTAAATTTTTTTTAGAAAACACATGTTATATATTTTGATTGTTTTGAATTTTAACATAGGCCAGTCAAAAACTTGAATGTCTAGCAGAGTAATATACTGTACTCTGTTACTATAAGAAATCACAGAAAATTGCCCTTTCCCCATCATGTTAACAATAGACAAATGAAGCAGCTGTTCTTATTCTTAATGTAGATGTTTGAAAAACTTGCACAATTTAATGAAAATGTCTCTACTCATAAAACTTAAAATGCTCACACATGGAAAAAGTCATAGTGTTTTGGCAAATATTGCTTTGTTAGGAATGTGAATGAGGTGTACCTGCTTCGTAACTAGAATTCTATATATAAACGGCATGAAACTGTGGGGGAAAGCCAACCGAAAAGAAGGCTCTGACAAAGGAGGGTGAATTAACATTCTTAAAAAACATAGATAGTTCTTGCCCAAACATATTTTTTTTTTGAAGAGGAAGAATTACAATATATACCTCTCTCCATCTCTCTTTTTTTTTTTTTTCAGGTTTAATTATTGGGTCATCATTTCTACTCACTGTAGATGATCTTCTGAAAACAAGTCTCAAAGAAATAAGTCGGATTCTAATAGGACCATGTTGTGCTACTGCCAATCTGGAAGCTAAATGGTGTAAACACAGTGGCAATCCAGGCCCAGAACAGTCCGTACCAGAAATATCCATTGGTTTAAGAGGAGGTCTGCTACAGGTCTGTGGAGATTGGCTCCATTTTTCCCCCATAAATTTTTAACTAGCCTTTGTTCATTGTTTGAACTGTTTCATTACATTTTAAATCTTGATGTAGTAAGAAAGGGTATTGTCAGATTGCTGTCTTGCTAAACTTGTTTTTTCTTACTAAACATTTTTAACAGCTTTATTGAGATACAATCCACATACCATACAATTCACCTGAAGTACACAATTCGGTGGGGTTTTTTAGTATATTCACAGAGTAGTGTTGTCATCACAACAGTCCATTTTAGAGCATTTTCACACACATGCCTCCAGAATCCTTTATGTGTTAGCATTCACCCCCGCCCCATTACCCCCTAATCCCCTTTCGGACTAGGCGACCATTAATCTATTTTCTGTCACTACATATTTGACTCATTTGGACATTCCATATAAATGAAATGTAAAATGTGGTCTTTTGTGACTAGCTTTTTCACTTGGCATGTTTTCAAAGTTCATTCATGTTTTTGCAAATGCCAGTACTGTATTACTTTTTATGGCCAAATAATTCTCCATTGTGTGGGTATACCTCATTTTATTTATCCATTCAGCAACTGATGGACATTTAGGTTCTTTCCATTTTGGGCTATTATGAATAATGCTGCTCTAAACATTTGTGTACAAGTTTTTGTGGGGGCATATTTTTCCTTTCTCTTTGGATAATATGACTAGGAGTGGAATTGCTGGCTCCTTAAACTTTTTTCTAATGTGTAGACTTCCCTGATTACAGAGTAGTCAACCTGTCTCAAGCACAGTGTCATCAAGAATATGTGAGAACCATTTCCTAGTCACAGATTCTTTAGCTGTTATAATGTCTGATGACTAACTTGATATACAATCTTACATTGCAACCTTTTATGCATTTGATTTACAGCCAAGTAGGGGGTCTGTGAGGGTATCCAACTTATTTTATTTGATAATTTCCTTTTTGGATTGAATCTGAATGTATTCTTTATATGATTTGATGTCTCCCAAATTTGACACAAGTCTAAAAAGCTTGAGAAATTCACAGTTATAGAAAATAGAAATGACTCATTTGTTAATAGTGGAGGCATATTAAATGGGAGTTTCTTATTTTCGTCTAAAAGTTGTATTGCCTCAACCTTTTCACCAGTTTTCTTGCTGACACAGAGCTACATGTGGGGGATCCTAATAATTAATGCTTTTTATTGCTTTGGAGATTTTCAGCATCTATCATAAATCTTCATGTATTTACTAAGCCTGGATTTTGTGTTGTTTTTTTCAAGAATATTAATTGTATCACCATTTTTCCAAGGCAGCAAAGTAACTCTGTCATAAAAACATTAAGAGCAAAAACAAAGTATATCATCTCTACATTATAAAGTGGCTTGACATTTTAAAAGCTGGGGCACAGTGTTTGACTCCCCTAGCTTTTCACCTATCTCCATTTCCCAGGATTCAGTAAAAATAAGATTGATGAGAAGAAAAATAGACTTAGTATCATATCTCTTACCTTCATTTCTGAGATGCCCTAGTTCCAGAGATCAAGACCTAACCTTAGGGTTTAAAACTTACCCACAAGGCATAGGTGTATTCTTTTCTCTCTCTGCATATTTTTTTCTTCTTTTCTGTGTTACCAGGTTCTCTTAGAAATAATAGTTGTATTGCCTTTACCCAATATAGTCAGAGAAATTTAACATTATTAAAATTTGAAATCCTCTGACATTGATCATTATTGGCCACTGGTCGTACCTCTGTTGTAGAACAACACTCTTCACCTGTAGAAAAAGGGAACTTGATCCTGTCTGTTAGACGAGACACCAAGGCCTCTGTTTGAAACTCTGCCGTAGCTCCTGTCCAGCTGGTTCTCAGAGGCTGTGGAATACTGTGCACTGGCACGTTCTCGCTAAACACAGAGTTCGGAGCCTTCTAAGTTCAGGCTCATTGAACGTCTCGTCTCTTTTTCTCTGGAGGGTGAAAGTGCAAAGAAAAGAACCCTATAGTCTGACTGAAACGTTGTGCTGCACACCAGAAACTGACACATTGTAACTGACTCTACTTCAAGTACAAAAATAATAAAATAAATAAATATTACTATTTAAAAAAAGAAGAAAAGAATCCTATAATCAAGATGTGTTCATTTAACCTCATGGCAACGTGTAGGAAGCTATTCCACGAGGTTGTTATTTTATTAACATTTTCACCCAAGAGGATCTTCAGTGCCTTCTCTCACACTATGATTGGTGTTCTTTTCTCTCCTAGCTAAGTTAATTCACGAATATTACTTCATGTCAACATAATTTCGTCACTAATTCAGCATTTAAAATTGATTGTTATTCACACAATATATGATGTAATTGATTTTCTTGTTTTTATGTATTTACTCAAATAATAGAATTTCATCTAATAGGCCAATTACTTAAAAATTATAATTTAGTTGTTGTCAGTAATTAAATTAAACATAATTACAATCTTTGATTCAAATATGATTGTACCTAATTATCCCCATGAAATATTTGTATTTAAAGCTACTGAATTCTTTTTATATGATTTTAAAGATTTTCTGGGGTCAAGAACATTTGAATTGCCTAATTCTTCTACATTAATTACTCAAAGGATACCCTAACAAGGAGGGAAATTTTGAAGTGCAAGTTTCTGAAGCAATGCCACAGACGCCGTCGCCTCTGGAAAAGAATCAGATGTTTAAAAGTGAACAAAGTTCAGATGATCTGCGGACTGGTCTATTTCAGTACATACGAGATGCTGGCAAGTAGCTCTAGCTTCAGTATGAGTGTGTGTGTGTGTTTGTTTTTAGCTGCACACTCGCTAAATGATAGCACATCAAGATCACTTGAAAAGTAAGTGAATACCTGCAGGACAAAAGCAGTATGTTGTCATTCAGTCTCTCTTAAGGGGAAACTCCTGATTTGTTCCTGTCTCAAACCATATAAAAGTGATCAACCAGCTTCTTTTCTTTTTATTCTTGTAATTTTTTTCGTGCTATAATAAACCAATGTGTCCCCCTTCAAAAGCATGCAATTAACTATTTTTTCATTTAACAGAACCTTTGAAAATGCCTGGTGTCTACGAAGCCTTGTTTTACAATGAAACTGAAGACAGCCCTGGCATGATGTTATGGAGATACCCGGAGCCGCGGGTGCTCACCCTTGTGCGGATAACCCCTGTGCCCTTCAACACCACAGAGGATCCGGATATTAGCACAGCAGACCTTGGCAATATGCTCCAGGTATGTAGGGACTATTCATTTTTAAATAACAACTTGGTGGGAAAGTGCTGATTTGATAGTAGGAAAACTTTTGGGAGCGTATCTGTTTTCTCCATCCATAGTATCAGAGAGAATACACACACGTGTATGCAAACACATACATACACAGACACACACACACACGCTAGAAATTTTTTAAAATAAGGGAATGTTACTCAGATTCACAGTACACAGCAATTTTGAGAGACCTTAAATTTGCCCTTGGTCCTGTTACAAGCAGCTTACATGGTCCCTAACTGTAATGGGACAAACAGGTGTCACTCAGTTCACCACACGTCTTCCAAGTACCTACCATGTGCTCCCACTCTTCAGCTTTTTTAGAACTTCTCTGTGAAATAAGATACATCCCCATAAGGTCAGAATGGATGACTCAATTTTCATTTCATTTCCAGAACTGAAGAAGTCCTTGGGCCCTGAGGCTGATAGGAAAACCATCTAACAGCGATGAGATTCCATATGATTTTGTGAAAGTTTGTTGCTTGTCAGTTCCCTGCATGTAGATATCACTAAATTCTTATTCTACTGGTTAACATTCATAGATCTGGATTTCTCCTAAATTTTGTTTTTCTCTTAGTCTTCTACCGATTACTAGATCAGACAGGCATCCACTCAAAGTCATTCCTGATTGCTCTCTTTCCCCAACTCCCCACATCTCATTCATCAACAGGTCCTGTCAGCTCTGCCTCCAAATATGTCCCTATTTCACCTTCTTTCTGTTTCTGCTGGTACAGCTTGAGTCCAGGCTACCATCTTCTGTTCTCACTACAGGAGCTTCCTCATTGGTCTCTGTGATTCCATCCTTGACTCCTTGTAATACATTTTCCAAACAGCAGCTAGAGAGATCTTTTAAAAATGTAGATTAGGTTACATTCCTCACTTGAAACCTGATGGTGGATTCCTCTAATACTTAGAACAGAGTGCGGTATTTTACTGGGACCTGCAAGGACCTATGATCTGTGCCCTGCCCACCTCTCTAGCTTGATCTCATGTCAGTCTCCCCGTTTCTCACACTGCTCCAGCCCTACTGGTCTCCTTTTTCTCCTTGAGCATACCACTTGGCAGTCACCTCTCTCGCTCTTTGTCAGTCAGGTACCAGCTCAAATGTCACAGCCTGGCTAGCTCACCACCGCTTTTTATTCTGTATTACGTTACCTTGTTTTACTTTCTCCATAGCTCTTATTTCTGTTCAGAATGAGCCTATGCATTTATTTATTTATTTGATTATGGTCTTTCTCTATCATTAGAAAATAAGCTTCCTGTATGTCTTGATCACTTATCTTCAGCCCCTGCTACATAGAGGTATTAACCAATTTTTTAAATGACTGCAATATACTTAACAAGTCAGAGTAATAATACAAATCAGAGAAATCTACAGTACATATTAACATATTATATACTTATTTAATTCTTGTTTAAATTCCTGCTTTAATATAGTCAGATATACAACTTCTGAATTGATAACAATGAAATGTGTCATCATTTTGTCAAGTGAACTAGAGTGTGCAGAACTATCCAGTTTGCCAAGATGTCAACAGTCTCGCCTTTGATTTTTTTTTTTTCTTGTGATGAGAGCTTTTAAGATCTACCTTCTTAGCAACTCTACTTTGATTCTTAATTCCTCAAATTTGCTTCCCCTTCTGTCAAGGTCATACTCATGATTGTCTTCTCCACCAGTATTCTTGGATTATATTTGCTAAGTAAAATCACATTGTCTTTGAATCCTACTGTCTTGTTAGACTTGCCTAAATGCAGAACATCTGTAGTATTTTTGATCAAAGTGAAAATACTCATATATCAAAGTTTCAGCATCGTGTAAGAGCTTCTTTATAACTGGTTTTGGAGTTCAGATTTATAGCTAAATGTTAATTAACATAAGCCTGATAACTGTTGGTGGTAGTGTCATGCCAGTTGTATTAAACAGAGCATTTAAGGTAGTAAGTACACTCTCTAGGTGACATGTCCTTCATCTTTTCACTGCCATTGGAGAGGCAGGAGAGCTTAGTGGTTAAGAGAATGAGCTATAGCCAGAGTGCCTGGGTTCAGGTTCTGGCTCTGCATTTGCAAACTGTGTCACCTTAAACAAGTAACTTAAATCTCTCAGCCTCAGGTTTTCTGTTTTGCTTTTCTTTCATCAATAAAATGAAACTATTACTAATGTCATGATTATAGGAATTAACATTTGTGAGACATGTGGAACAATGCCTGGCACATAGTAAACGCTATGTCAGTATGAGTACTACCAATACTATTAATATGTCTCTCATCCAAAGTCTTTTCGACAAGCAGAAGCACAGGCTAGACCAGAGGGACCCGGGGTCTAATGAGTCCATAGACCGGCCGGGGTAGTCTAGGAGATCAGGGACGGTCAAAGGGGCCTACACAGCAGACTTGGCACATAAGCCATCTCTGCATGAAGAAAGCCTGGAAGTTTCAACAAGCAAAGACTTGGAATCAGAGACTTTCTGCTATATTTTATATCTTGTTGGAGAGATAGGAACTGATATGTGGCAGAGTTCAAAGACAGGGATGCTGGCGTAAGGAGCAAGACAGGGTTGTACCTGCTGTAAACCGAGAGGGAAAGCCTGATCCCCATGGTAAGGAGAGACACCACGATTGACACCACAATTGAAAGAACAGAGCAGGACTGGCAGAAAGTTGCTCTGCTCCTGCGCCCGTGATCCCCATTCTGTTCCCATAACTAGGAGCAGAATTTGTCCCAGGGGTGGGGGTGAGCCTCATCTGTAGAAATAACTCTCTGGACTGCAATCTTAGAACCACACAAATGGTCTGTTTCCTAGGAGCTTCTGTTGAGAACAGAAAATACATTGCATAAGTCACAGGTGGGACCAGCATGGCAGCTTGCTCCTTGAGCACTTGCAGCACCAGACCCTGGGCGTACTCCCGGGGATCCCAGGTCAGGTAAGACACTGTCTGCTCATAAGAAGCTCTCAGTCTAGCAGGCAGGTTTCTGTGGCTGTTTGGGGCAGAAGAGTTTCCTTGATTTCAGTATGAATTGTTTGTATTTTGAGGGGCAGGTAATGGGGCTTCTTCATTGATTTCCGCTGAGATGAGGTACTGGGGATTGAATCCAGGACCCCTTGTGTGCTGAGCGTGCACTCTACCACTTGAGCTATCCCCTTCCCCCTCCTTGATTTCAGAATTCAAGCATTCAGCATTAAACCTCTCTATTGTCAGAATCATTCTCCTGCTGTATGCGATTATCTCTAGGTCTGTACCAAAGGCACAGCTGAAATACTGAACTACCAATCCTGAACAGCAAGGAACTTAGGAAAAGAAAGCCCTTTATCAACACAGCATAGTGTAGATAACCCAGACGTTAAAGTCTCAACTGCTGACTCCTGTTCCCCTCCCCTTTGTATTTTACTAACTCAGTGATCTTAGGCAAACTACTGATCTCTTAATATCCTTAATATCCTCAACTGAACACCAGAGTTAATGTTATTTACCTTTCAGAGTTGTCACAAGAATTAAGCACGCG
Organism: Camelus ferus; assembly: GCF_009834535.1. Taxonomy (NCBI): domain Eukaryota; kingdom Metazoa; phylum Chordata; class Mammalia; order Artiodactyla; family Camelidae; genus Camelus; species Camelus ferus. Next base: position 27,159,995 of record NC_045730.1, on the reverse strand, counting down.
GGCCTCTCCCACATGATGTCTCTATTGTGCAGCATGTCACAAACCTTTCCAAACAAAATGCTACTCCCGCTACCTTGAAGAGTTGTGAGGAGTAAAGATAATGCACATAAAGCACCTGGCATAGTGCCTTACGCTGTCAGAGGCTCAGTAAGTTATTATTACAGCCCTTGGTAACTGCTGTCATTGTCGTCATATCATCATCCTCATTATTGTAATATCTGCTGATCAAAGAACCTGGATCCTGCTGTGTAGACCCAGAAAGCCCTGTTTTCTGAGAAATACACTGTTTGTGTTTATAGCCTGTTAAGGTCATAATTAATCATTGAGAATGATGGCTCTGCATGTGATTAGTGGAATGCTTTCACCGACTGGGAATGGCTGCTGGAAGAGACGCCGCCTTCCTGCAGCCCCGCAGTCAGCGGCCTCCGAGGTGGTACATCAGCCACAGCCCTCCAGGTTGCAGGCAGCAGAAACCCTGCTGGAGCTAGCCTAGTGAAAAACAGAGGAGGGATCTAGTATCAAGATACAGTGGAGGTGGGAGGGGTATAGCTCAGTGGTGGAGCACATGCTTAGCATGCATGAGGTCCTGGGTTCAATCTCTAGTACCTCCATTAAATAAATAATAATAATAAAACAAATAAATAAACCTAAACACTCTCCCCCCAAAAAAAACTTTTTTTTAGAAAGATAATAGTGGGGAGTCCTAGAGGCCAAGGGCAAAATGCAGCTGGCCCTGTAGAAAGACAAGGCCAGGAGGAGAAGACAGGAGTCCAGGGGAGTATTTGCCCACCGTCACTTTTCTCTGCTTCTTTGCCCATTTTTGCTGTTTTCTTCCTTTTCAACAGAGTAGATTCTTTTTTCCCCTGCTTCTCAGGCCACCTGGTAGTCCCCACACAACTCCTAGAGCTCCCAGAGTCGAATGTACAAGCCCAGCCTCTGGTCCAGTTCTGCATTCCAGATTGACCTAATTTGGTGTCAGGAGCTTTTGGCCCATTCAGCTGAGGCGTGGGGGTGGCGTCACGGTAACCAAGATGGCTGTGAATTAGGGGTCATTGTGGACTTTTCAGATACCCCCAAAGGGATTCATCCTATATCGTTATCTCTTTTACTGCTCCTCTTTGCCACCATTCTGGCCTGGCCAAACTCATGGTCAGTACCTGTCTCATGCTGTAGGCTGCTTCTGTCCAGTCTGATCGACTCTGAAGATCATCACAGTGTATTCTGCTCTTCCAAGAAGGAAGCCTTTTATATATTGTCTGTGGTTTTGGAGAAGAGTCACCACTGGCAAGAGGGTCTCTTAAAAGACTGCCCCACTGAAGAAATTTATTCCTTTTTGCTGTGGTTTTTCCAGTTCTTCCCTTTGCAAATGTCTGGCAAAGCTGCTTCTGTCTGCGCATCACGGGCTGTCTGCGTCTAGAGAAGAGCTTCCTATCGCTTTTTAAATCTTCTCATTCCATCTCCATCCCCCACATCTCCCTAAAATATAGATTAGGCAAGCTACTATGTCTTACAGACACATAAGAGCTATTTTCTTGTCCCCAAGTATCTTCTGAATTCGATTATATAACACATATCAACTTCACAGACTCTAAGCACTGTCTTAGTTCTAATGACGTATGAGAGCTTTACATATAAAATAATTTTTGACTTTTGAAATTGAGTTTACAGTGTGATGCTTAATGTCTGTAGCTGAGTGGTGATTTAATTGTGTTTGGTTTTCTAATAACATTTTATCTTACATGCTTATCTACAGACTGAACTAAAGCTTCATTAAACCTCATAGTTGTGGGAATTTTACTCTTTTTTCATAATTATATGCAAAAATGTTCAGAGTCAGACAGTAATACTCAACATTACCCAATAAATTAAAAACTAGACTTTCGCTGCTTCAAACTTGACTTTACAAGCTTCCTGTGATTCTAAAGCACGTGGACCTGATAGGCAAAGTTTATGATATTAGCACATGGTGACACTACAGAAGAAGAATCCTTCTGAGAGTTACTTGCAATCCAATATGATTTGCATCTTCCATGCACAACTTAAAAAGAATAAAAGGAAGTGTTCTTGGGTGTTTCTTTTTATCTGTGTTGGGCAGTTCACTTATAGCTGCATATATGTTCCCAGAATCCTGAGCCTTTTTATTTTATAAGCACCTCCTGCCCACTGGCAGCTGTACTAATGTGTCCCAGAAGGCTTTGCTCCTATCCAACATCTTTAGGAGGGGTGCTCAAAGTCATATATGCAATTCATTGTTGTTGAAATGCAGAAAAGAAAAAGAAGCCTTGGGGGCTTTGAGGCAGTCAGAGGCAGAGCCAGACTCTTAGGAAATAAAGGAAAGGAAAAAGTCCTGTGTACCCAGTGGACTACAATAATAAATGGTTTTGAATGATGGGGAACAGTGCTGGATTGACTACTAAGTATTTTGCATCCAGAAGCCATTGCTTCCTTTTTTGGACAGTGAAGGGGAACCTAAAATAGAGTATTCCCTGGATACGCTTTTAATCATTCTGTCTCCGTAGTGTTGTAAAAGTATTAAAAAAAAAGGATCTAGGAATATATTGAAAAGAGTTCCGCCTGAGAATTTTGAGGTTAATTCAGAAAACACAGATAAAGGGGTTTGAACTAGGGCCTTAGGAGATACAAAGGAGAAGAGGGCTCTAGTCCTGCTCTCAAGGCACAAACAGACTTTTAGGAGAGATAAGTACACAAAATAAGGTGAGACAGAACTGTGAAGAGCTACAGGAGACACAGAGAATGTGCCTTTTAGACAAGGAGAGTTTACACCTGGCTGGCAGATCAGGAGAAGGCTTCATGGAGGAGGTGACAACTGAGAGGATCCTTGAAAGCTAAATAGGATTTCAGCAGATAAAAAAGGGAGAAAGGACATATTAAGAAAAAAATCAGTTGGCGCAAAATTTCAGAATTGATAAGAGAAGACAGAACTTCCACCTGGAAGGTGACAAATAAGCTGCTTTGACCAGCACGGATTATACAAGTAAGGGATGAGTGGATGAGTGATGAGTGATGGGTTTTTAGTCTATGACCATTCATTCCATGGAGGGTAGAAGAAGGTGACGCATTTATTGAGCACCTAGTTTATGTACCAGGCACGAAACATGTCCTTTTATATGGCATGTCTCTTCTATCCTGTCTGTAACCCTGTGTACTTTGTACTATTATCTCTACTCTGGAACTAAAATTACTTAGGTTCTGAGAAGTTATATAATCTTCCCAAGATCACAAAGCAAATAAGGAGGTAAAACTGACACTCATATCTAGGTTTGTATGAATCTGTAAGGTTTTCTTCTATGTTGTGCTCCTCTGACCACTTTTAGAGTATGGAGTTTATACTTCATTTGATGGCATTGGAGAACCATTGTCAGTCCAGGACTTTACAAAAATGAGTCTAGTAGTCTGACAGAGAGTGGAATGGAATACAAAAAGACCAAAAATGAGAAGACCTGTCAGGGGTCTGTAACTTGGGGGCAGGAGTGGGGAGAGGTAGCAGCTGATATGGAGAAAAAGATATGAATGTGGGAGACACTGCAGACAGATAATCTATGTTCTTGACAATGAATGTGATAATTTAATGAGAGGGATAAGAGAAGTCATAGATGATGGCTAGATTTAAGCTCAATGAGAAGTATGGTAAGACTGTTCACAAAATTTTGAAAACACGAGGAGTGCCTCTCATGCTGGGCAGTATTCACTGTGCTACGCACGCTGTGCAGATTACATCTACTCCTGAAGTCAGCTGCAGAGGTGAGTGGTCTTCTCCCCTCACTACAGATAAGAAAGCTGGGGATCTGAAAAGTTAAATGAATTGCCATGGGCCTCTTCTCCTTGAAAAGGGCATGTTTGCACATAAGATTTAACATACAGATACAAAAAGTATATAGATTCCTGTAAACTGTGTATGAATCTTTGGTGAAGGCTCCCAAAAAGAAATACTGCCAGAGCTCCATGTCAGTTAGGATTAGGTTCAGATATGAGAGACAGAAAATACAGAATAATGGTAGTTTAAGCAAAGCAAGCTTCTTTTCCTATCGTACATGAGAACAGTCTGAAAACAGGTGATCTATGACTGTAAGTGTTTCTACGAAGTCATGCAGGCCCAGGTGTCTTCTTGCTTCCTGTTGCTCTGCCGTCCCCCCCACTGGCCTTTCCTTCATGGTCCAGGATGGCTGTACAGGCTTCAAACATCTGGTCCCCAGTCCAACCATAGGAAGAGGAAGGAACGAAAAAAGAGCATGCCTCCTCCCTTTAAGGATGTTTCTTGGACCCACACCCTGCACACTGTGCTGCCAATATCTCAGGGTCTAGAATTATAGCATGTGGCTACTCCTAGTTAAAGGGGAAATTGGGACTCATTTGCTGAGGAAGAAGTGAAGGAGAGGTTTGGGGAGGCAACCAGAAGTCCATGCTGGCATCACAACTGTAACTCCTGAGAATCTGGGTCCACAGTCGCCACTGCACTAGCCAGCTCTGTGACTGCGTCTGCTTCTGGCCTGCTTGTGAAATTCACTGTTTAGTCTATGATGCAGTAAGAGAACTCACTTTCTAGTTTATTAGTGAATGGTCTGCTGAACAGAATTTATAGAGAAAACTTAGAAAGCAAATGAGATTTTTGACATAAAAATAGATAAATAGTTTAAAATGCTGGCATTCCTTACGCTTTGAATAAGTAAGAAAGAGGTGGAGAAGGAATCTGTCAATAAGACGTGCTTTTAAAGAAAATGAAAAACATTTGCAAACTGGGAGAATACTGAAGTAATTTTTGACCTGTCACTTTTTTTGGTGGGAGAAATTTTATTAGTCTATTTCTATTTTCCCATGAAATACTCTTGCATTAAAAAAGGCCGTGGGGGGAGCATTTTTTTTCTAGAAATGAACTATACTTAGCAGTCAGTGTGTTTGATGTTTATCGCTCAGCATTAAAAATGTTAGAGGTATAACAAAAAAAAAAAAGAAAAATGGTAAATATCAACTGATGGTCTATGATCATCTTTTTAGGAATTATTCTCCCCCAAATAGAAATATTTCCCTCTATGAGAATTACAGTAAAAACTATTATTCAGAAACTATAAATTGTTTCTTGAAAGCTACATTGTTGAGATAGTAACAAACAGAAAGAAAAGTGAAGTATAGAGAGGCAACATAGCATAGTTGTTAAGAACAAAGATTCTGGAACTCAAGTTTCTGGGTCCAGATCCAAGCCCCACTGGGTGACCTTGGGCAAGATACTTCTCTGTACTTCAGCTTCCTCATCTGTAAATTAGGCACAACAATTTGGGTTGTTGGAAGAAATAAATGATCGCTAAATTTAAAAGCACTTAAGACATTGTCTAGCACATAGTTAATGTGTTATAAATGTTAGCAATTATGACTTTCCTCTAAAATCTTACCATCTCTAGGTGCCAGTTTGTCTCTTGCTCAGCCCTGAATTTTAAATATTGGAGAAAAACTGAGTTTTGGTTACAAACTAAAAGCTCTTTATCCTTTTACCCATCCTTTTCCTAAAGCCATCAGTCTGAAAAATTCAAATTTTTGTCATATATTTTCAAACATGCATGGCTTTCCCATTTCCTTATTCAACTTCTAGTTAGGAAAAGAAATATCAAACTTGAGAACCTTACTTGTTTGTGCCATCATCGTCAAATGCTACATCAAAGGTAAGAATCTTGATTCTGTTACACTGTTAGCACTTTTTTTAGCAGCTCTTTTGAGATACGATTCACATACCATGCAATTCACCCATTTAAAGAGTACAGTTCAGTGGTTCCTAGTATATTCACAGAGTTATACAATTATTACCACAATCAATTTTAGAACATTTTCATCATCTCTAAAAGAAACCTAGTAGCTTTCAGCTATCAATCTCCAGTCCCCCCGTCCCCAGACCTTAGCAACCACTAATTTACTTTCTGTCTCTATATATTAACCTATTCTGGACACTTCGTATGAATGGAATTATATAAGTTGTGACTTTTTGTGACGGGCTTTTGTCATTTAACGTAATGTTTTCATAGACCACCCATGTCGAATCATACATCAGTATTTCCTTTTTGTTACCAAATTCATTCCTTTTTATTACCAAATTCATACATTGTATGGATTTACCACATTTTATTTACTTACCCTTCATCAGTTGTTGGACATTTTGGTATTAGCGCTTTTTGCGTCCTTAGCCACTTAACGTAGCCTCTCTTCTGTCCTGCAAACTTGAGGGGAAGGACCAAAAGGTGCTGATGATGCTCAATAACATTTACATGGTGTTCGTACAAGCATTATCTCTAAGAGCTTACAATCCAAGCTTCGTGAAACAAACCCATAGGCAACTAGCACCCAGTGTGATACCAGAAGTGTTAATGGAAGTAGAGAAGGAGTTCATACAGTGGTTGATGAGCTTGCAAAGTAGACTTACACCCCAGACAGTGGAGGATCTTAAATGCTGTCTGAGCCGTTTGGGCTTATTCCATAAGCGCTTTGTTCTATGAGGGTCGTCGTTACGGTTATCAGGCTGAGCAACAGCCTGGGCCGATTACAGAGGGAAGGGTGAATTAGAGGCTGCTCCAAGCACAGACCTCCTTTTGAATGTGCTTCATGTTTTTGCGCTTGACAGATCTGTGATTTTTACATAATGGAGATTTATTGCAATCCTTCTTTGGGCAAGTCTCTTGGCGCCATTTTTCTAATGACGTTTGCTCAGTTTGTATCTCTGGGTCATGTTTTGGTAATTCTTGCAATATTTCAAACTTTTTCATTACTTTTATATTTGTTATGGCGATCTGTGATCTTTGATATCACTGCAGAAAGATAACTCATGAAAGGCTCAGATGATGGCTAGCAATTTTTAGCAATAAAGTATTCTTTAAATGAGGGAATGTATGTGCTTTTTAAGACATAATGCTAGCACACTTATTAGACTACAGTATAGTGTGAAGATAACTTCTACGTACACTGGGAAACAAAAACATTCGTGTGACTTACTTTATTGGGATATTCACTTTGCTGTGGTGGTCTGGACCCGAACCCGCAATATCTCCGTGGTGTACCTATACAGGTCAGCTGTGTAGAGACCTATTTAGAGCACAGTTTGGAACAGGAAGGAGGAAATGAATGTAAGAGACATCTGGAGGCAGAATAAATAGATTTTAATACCTAGATGCATACGATAATAGGAGAGGAAAATTAAATGATCCTGTGGGTCTAGAGCCTGGGTGACTGGATGGATTGAGCATCATTAATGGGGACTGGAAACGTCGGGAAAAGTGGGGTTGTCCGATTTGTGGAAGGGATACTAAGTTCTGCATTGAACGCTTACCATTTAAGGTTTTAGAGGAATTATCATGATGAAATGCCTACCACAAGTTTGGAAACATGTGCTGACAGCTCAGAAAAGGGTCAGGCTATTTAAGCAATGTTTTGCAAGTCATCCTCACAGAATTAAACATTGAAGCCATAAAGGTGAAATGGAGAGATGTCACACTTAGAGAGAATGAAGAGTTCAAGGGCAAGAGAACTGAGAATAGAATAATGAGAAATCTCACCCCCTCCAGTAAATAAATAGTTGATTAGGAATTGAAGTGGGTTGAATAGTGTCCCCCCAAAATTCATTTCTACCTGGAACCCCAGAATAGGACTTTGTCTGGAAGTAGGGTCTTTGTAACTATAATTAAGTTACAATGAGGTCACACTAGATTAGGCTGGGCCATAATCCAGTGACTAGTATTCTTATAGAAAGAGGGCAATTTTAATAGAGACAAACACAGATAGGGGAAAAGGCCTTGTAAAGGCAGAAACTGAGATGGGAATGATAGAGAACTACATGCCGAGGAAAGCCAGGGATTCCCAAGAGCCAGCAGAAGCTGGGGAGAGCAGGGGGAAGGGTCTTCCTCCCTAGGACCCTCAGAGGAGCAGGGCCCTGCTGACACCTTGGTTTTGGACTTTGAGCTTCCAGAACTGTGAGAGAACAAATTTCTGTTGTTATAAGCCTCCAAGTTAGTGGTAATTTGGTATAGAAGCCCTGGGAAACTCATACAGGAATCAACAAAGAAGTGGTCAGAGAGGAAGACCGAGGAGACAGCAGGGTCAGCAAATCCAGGCAGAGTGAAAACTTTCGGAAGCTTGGAGAACTCGGCAGTATGACTACAAACACGGTACGTTGTGGACTGGAGAAAAGGCTGTCAATCTGACAACTCTGAGACCACTGTTGACTTGGAGAGAAGCTTTAGTCACCAGGGCACCATGGCAGCCATTGCCCTGCAATAGCCCATCTCCGTCTTGGACTCTGTGCTTGTGTCACATTGGGCTTAACTCTGTGACACCCTCACTAGACTGTAAGTTCCGTGAGAGTAAGGCCCTGTGCCTTATTCATCAGTGTTTCCTTGTCACTTAGAGACTGGCACATAGTAGTTGCTCAGTAATGATTTGTGGAATGATCTGAGGGATGGAGAGAAGTTAGGATTAGAAAAGAAGTTATTAATTTAGTTTATAGTTGATTCTGTGGAGGAAGTTACTGGCAGGAGGGCTTAGAAGCAGAGTTGAGTGATAAGTTTCATTCCTCAGAGATGGAAGAAATTAAGACGCAAGATGTAAAATTAGGGGGCAAGGGGGAGATAATTAGGTGTGTTTATTTAATTTTTTTATTGGAGGTACTGGGGATTGAACCCAGGACCTCATGCACGCTAAGCACACGCTTTACCACTGAGCTATACTCTCCACTAAAGATGTCAATTTCTTTTAAGTTGTAAGGTGACAACAACAGGGCCTGAATGAAGGTTTCATGTTTATCTATTTGCTTTTGTATTCTAGCTAATAAACCGTGATAGATAGCAGTATGCTGAGGACAAAAAACAAACTTGGAAAATGATCCTAGGGTTTCAGGATTGGAAGAGGTAGTTCTTGACTTTTTTCCCCCTCTCATTTATCATTTGTTTATTGCTTTCTTGTTTAGTGCCATCCAGTGTGCTAAGAGTATTAGATAACTACCTTACTTCATCCTCAAGCTACAAAAACTGTTATTCACATTTTACTAAGGAAACTAAGGCTCAGAGCAGTTAAGTAACCTACAAAAGATGTCTTTCATGAAACACGCTTTTACGTGTGATCAGTGTTTCTTAACTTTCAGTGTCCATGGGTGGGTCCAAGCAGCCTCCCTCAAGCACAGACGTGTTGTTTGAAAACACTTCTTGTTTTCCATCCAGATTCTGTATTCTGTTCTATAATGCATTTTTATTGGTCTTACTATTACAAGAGAGTTTCCTGTCTATCTCATTACCAATACTATTAGTTACTGGAAGAGATCCTCTCATATTTTATAAAACTGATTGAAACCCAGAGAAAACTGTGTTGACAGTTTTCAACACAGTTTTCTCTATCTTAGTGTCACAGTGTTTTGAAAGCCTAGACTTACATAAATAAGTAATTGCAAATGGCAGTTATTTCTTCACTGCTTTATCAGCCACATAGTAGTGAATCACCAAGTAGAGATGCTCAGAATCCTGCCAAAGCAACTACAAAATATAATGGTTTTAGGCTACTATTAGAAGGAATTTAATAAGTGTTTTTCCTTTTCTTTTCCCAATTTTTTTTTATTAAAGTATATTCAATTCACAATGTGTCAATGTCTGGGACACAGCATAGTGTTTCAGTCATACATATACATACATATATTTGTTTTCATATTCGTTTTCATTTTAAGTTACTACATGGTATTGAATATAGTTCCCTGTGCTGTACAGTAGAAACTTGTTGTTTATTTTATATATAGGAGTTAGAATCTGCAGATCTCAAACTCCAAATTTATCCCCTCCCACCCTTTGTCCCCCCAGTAACCATAAGTTTGTTTACAATGTCTATGAATCTTGTTTCTGTTTGTGGCTAAATTCATTAGCGTCTTCTTTTTTCTGTTTTTAGATTCCACATATGAGTGATATCACATGGTATTTTTCTTTCTCTTTCTGGCTGACTTCAGATAAGTGTTTTTTCTTGGTAACAGTTCTCATGTCATATATTGGACTGGAATGTGTGCTTATCCAATGTGGGATACAGGTGACAGCCTCCTTTAACTATCTCAAGGAAATAATTCTCATCAAAGGGCATTTTAGTGAAGAGATGGCTGATGTGGTTGTACTTTACTTGTGTGAGTCTTGCTGTATGTAAACTGAAACAAGATTCTGAAAGGACTCATTTTCACCACAACCAGCTTTCTAACACAGCTCTCAAACTTCATTTTACTGCAGTGATCTTGAAATATATATAATGTACATTCATGGTTTTACTTATTTGTTGATTAAAAGGTATTCAGCTTTAGAAAAATATATGCTATATAAGCCAACTTTGAACCATTCTTTAAAAGTAAATAATGATTTAATTAATCGTACCCATCTTTTTATCCCCTATTGTGACATCTCTTTTTTTTTTCCTCCATGAGTAAAAGTCATTTCCAAACATTGACTAGGACCTTTTTCTCTTTAGCTACGTCATGGTACATGTATGTAAAGTAGCAAGTACAAATCTGGCCTTTTCTGAGATATATACATGGCTTCATCACAGTTATTTATATGAGCTCTACCTTCTAAAATGATTTTTTAACTGATTTTGCAGGAAGTTTTGAGCAATTTTTAATTGTTTTCTTGACTGATATGCTTATTATAGTATTCCTAACACAGACTTCTAACATTCGATCAATTTTAGTTAGGGAAAAAAATCTGATGATTTCCCCTTGGAAAAAAAGTTTTTGTCATGAAAAATGTACATATATGAAAGTAAAGAGGCTAGTGTACTAAACTCTGTGTCTCTCACACGTCGTTAGTAATGATCAGTACCCTAGTGTCCTTGTTACACCTGTTCTTCTCAGCACTTTTTGTTGATCCTGTTGTTGTAAAAACTGGAGTATTTTAAAAGAAGTCTCAGACATCACATCATTTCACCCATAAATACTTGAGTAAGCATTGCCAGCAGGTAAATATTTTAAAATACAACTTCAATATCTTTATCACAGCCAACAAAATCAACAGTAATTCCTTAATATCATATAATAGTCTACATTTAATTCTCCCTATTGTCTCAGAAATATTTTTTTAGAGTTGGTTTGCTTGAATCAGGATCCTGCTGAGGTCCACACATTACATTTGATTGATATGGTTCTTAAGTCTCTTTTAATCTATAACAGTTCCCTCTCTCTTTTTTTTCTCTCCTATGTCATTTATTTGATGAAGAAATTGGATCATTTGACATACAAAATTTCCTACGCTCTGGATTTTGGCTCACTTTATCCTTATAATGTTGTTTAACATTTTCCTCTATTCTCCCATATTTTCTGTAATCTAGTAGTTGTTATGGAGGATTGATTAGATTTGAGTTGCTTTTTTTTTTGTAAAGAATGCTTCCCAAGTGACACAATATTCTTCGTGTTGCATCACAATGGGAGACACATGGTATCTGCTTTATTTCATATTTAGCAACTTTAAAATTGATCAGGTCATTATCCATCATTATCAACTTCCCTGCCAACCTTTTGCACATTGGTTTTAGCACCTATTGATATGTACCATAGTTTGTCAGTTATTTCCCCAAACCACAGAGAGTAAATTCAGTGACTCATTCTTCCCTAAGAGGGAAGAGGCAACTTGCATTTATTGAGCAATTTCTATGTGCCAGAAATTTTGCTTGGCAGTTTATCTTACATTCTTTCATTTCCCTTCCCAAAATTCTATGCATTCTATATCATCATTATAGTTTAATAGGGAAAGAAACTGCAAATAGAGAGAATTTGCCCAAGGTCATATAGCTAGTAAGTGAACCCAGTTATGCTGGTTTTAGGAGTTGTTTTTAGGGAAAATTAACCTAAAAATATTAATTTTCATGTATATGTAGAGGTAGATAAGAGAAAGTAAAACTAAAGACAAAACCGAATGAAAAATGAAAACAGCTATAGCATTTGTATTACTGTCATAAAATGATGTCAGTGTCAAACAAGTTGGGCACCTCCCCTGCTCCGATTATGGACCATTGGAACCCAGCAACTAATTTATTTCAGTCTTAAATATCCCTTTAATGGACTAAAAATGTAAGCTCTATGGTAGTTCATTTTATAGAAAGCCATGATGTCTGCCAAATAACATTTTTATAAAATGAAAACTGTATCATAAAGCATTGTCTAATAGGGAGATGTGCTAAGCCCTGCAATGCTGATGAGAGAAATCTTGAAATTTCTTCTCCAAGTCTTTAAACATCATTTGTCTTCATGGTTTGGAGTTAGTCTTGTCCAGAGCAAGTTGATGTCTAAGTGACCCCCCAAAGTCCTTTCTAGTCCTGCGATTCTCACACTAATGAATTCAAACAGAAAAGGATTATTGGGCCAAAACTCAGCCTGTCTTCAGAGCCAGAATGTAGGAAAAGTTACAAAATACAGATGTCTGTCAGGGATGAGGTCCAAAGGGAGAAAAAGCAGGCTAGAAGTTAGAAATAGATATGTTATTGTACCCAAAAAAGTTTTGAATTTGGCCTTTAGCCAAAAGAATTTTTTTAATACTTAGATCAAACTATTAAGCCATAATATTCAGTTGAGGTACAATAAAGTCCTGTGGTTGAGGATATATAGTTGGAAAAAAAAATCATAGTTCATTACATTCAAAGAAATGCAGACCAACTCTCAGGTCCTCAGACCTGTGCCAGACGTACATTTTAGAGAATCTCTAATCCTATATTTTTCATTCAGGAGTAAAATCATTCTGATGTTCTTTGGAAGTGTCAGTGTTTGCATATATAGAATTAAAAATGAAAATCACAATCTTTAAAGTATTGTATAATTATGTAAGATATCACAGAAATGTATGTACTTTTTAACATTAAAAGTAAACCAGTCTTTTTTTTTTTTATGGAAACATCTGTAAAGTTAATATCATTTATTTTAATTGATTACTAAATTTTAAAGAAATGGTTGTATTGGGGAATATTGAAGAATTTGTTCTTTGTGGTTTTTGACTTTTTTAAGAGTGACATGTTCCAAGAATAGTTTTTCCCCTGGGCAGCAGGGTCAGGGGAAGACGGTCAGAGTGGGGAACACCCAAGAAGGTGCCTGATCATTCTGTGTGAATGTCAAAACTGATCTATGGGCATAACATGTGGTTGGGTATTTTTTTTTTAATCCTGTCCATACTGTTTATTAGTTTTCTATTTTACTTTTTTTCTTTCCATGAATCTCAAGAGAAACATTTGTCACATGAAGTCTAGATGTACCCCTAAACAGCAAATTAGGTGGCTGTGGCTTTTATTTTAGTCTATGATGTGTTATGAATTTGACTAAATTGTCTAAAAAGCATTCCCAAAACTCATCTTTTCCACATTACATTCTTTCTACATGATGATTCACTTAATGGGACATAGGTCACCAGCAAATAATGGTGGTCAGTACAGCCAGAAAGTCTATTTGCAGATTTATGAGGAAAGAGCCAGTCATTCCAGCCTAGAAATGTCGCCTCTCTGTAGATTTTCAGAGATGACTTTGCAAGACTTAGAAAATTATAGATGTCAATGAGAGCCTTCTTTGTTCCCTGAGCCACCTGAAACCTGAAAACAAACCAAGAAAACAGAGCTGTGGTTTGATATGTTCAGATGTGTAACGGACATATTTTCTAACACCCTCTGGCTGTTCTTAATGGTAAATCAGGAAAGTATAAGGTTAAGAGTTAATGGCACTAAACTACTGTAAGTCATTCTTTCAGGCAAATTTGACATGACAGGTAATAGGAAAAGAATCGTAATTAGTGTTGAAGACATTCATGTTTCCTTGTAAGGGAATAAATCATCGACGTGCCTGGATACTTTTCTTTTGCATCTGACCTTGGGACTACAGTGTTGAGATGGTCATTTGTGAATGTTTGTCTTAGGAAACTATATAGTTTACTCATGTTTGCTTTATCAGATTTGAACATATATTTTGAAATTCCAGTTTCATGTGTTGTAAACAAAATTTAATTATATACATAATGATAAAAAAAAATGCTTCCTGATTTTCAAGTTTATCATCAAACCTTATCCATTTTTAAAAATGGATATTCCACAATGGTTTATGCCAATTACATTGTCATTTCTTGTCAGTTGGGTTTTATGTATATTTGAAATAGGACAGTTCAAATTTAGTTTAATCCATATGTATTTTGTTTTCATTTGTAATATATTTCCAAGGTAGGTAAGACTTTGACTCCTGAGAAGATGAAACACATCTTGTACATGTATGAATTGTTTTTGTTTATACTTATGTATTGTTCCTTTCTGGTCCTCCAGGAATCTTTCCCTGATATCCTCTGTCTCCACCCAGGCTGGGAAAGTTGCCCCTCTTGAGGACATCCGTATTACCATGGCCCTATTTATGTTACTGATTCCTTCCTCACTTTGGGCTTCTTGAGAGCAGAGTTTATGATATTCATCTTTGCTCTCCAGTGCCTAACACAGCACTTAATGGGTGTTGACTGTGACTGAGTGAAAGCTTAAAATGAAATAGAATAAGGTTAGCTTAATGCATTGCGATTGTGTCCTAAAGGTAGTTGCCTAAGTAAGGCCTTACCTACATACTCATTTTAGTCTGGGCTTTACATACTATTGTCATGATGGGTTTGGTGGATCTGTGAAGTCTCCTAAATAAACAGGCTGGAGACAAGGAGAATCCAGTAATATATCTAACAAGAGGTTTAAACAAAGAGAGTTGGAGTTATAGCTTATTCTGCACAGGAGAGGCAGGGAGTCACAAAGGTACACAAGCTGGAGTTCCATCTGCACAGATAGACACAGATGACTCTAAGATAGTATTACCAAGTGCCAGGAAGAAGAGTTTAAGCCACATGTTTCTGGGGAGAAATCACTTCTAATTTTGATTGTTAGAGAAGGATTTTTTGTTGTTTTTCTAGAAGGAGGTGAAGAGAATAGTTTTGAAAGATGGATGAGATTTCAAGAAGCAGTGGTGGAGACAAACTAATGGCCACTAAGTGCGTATGTAGTGCAAAAGTAGGTGGTTAGTCTGGGGAGATAGGGAAGGGCCAGAATTTGGGGATACTCCCTTAGGAATGTTAATGGAATTTGCACACAGTTTCATTTTTACTGCATTGAGATTTATTCCCCTAGGACATTTATCCAGAATACCAGCGGTCAACCAAGGTTACTATTCCAAAATCTATACGTACAGTCTGCCCCTTACTCAAGGGTTTGATTGTGCAGACTTAGTCTTTTAAATTTTTCATTGCTTTTCATTCCTGTTACCTACCAACAAATAATTCTCTTTCCATAGTACCTCCATCTGAGTTAAAATTGTAAGTCATTCTTGCCTACTTATTAGCAGCTCTGTAGAAGATCTGGTGAAAAGATAGTATGAAATTATGGACTTAGGCTTTGAGAAAATAAACCCTCCCACTTATAAATAGTTAAACCACATTAATTTGGACTCTAAAGATGCATTCAAATTTACTAGAAAAGTATGGAGTAATTGTGTGAAAAAAAATTGTTTTAACACACTTTAAATCATGTCTGGCAACATCAGGTACTTGACTCTGTATTCCTTATTTGTCAGTTCCATGAAGTCATGAACCACGTCTGTCTCCCTTGCTGACCACTGTATCCTGAGCTTGCCCTTATCCTAGAAACAATAAATATTTGGTGAACAAATAAAGTATAATTGGTAGGCTAATTAATCTCACTTTTACATATACATTTATGTATTTGTAGGGTATATGTGATACATAGAAAAATATATGCTAAATAAAGTAAAGGTGTCAAAAATTGTGAAGTGTTTACCCCATTTGCAAGTTAACAACTTAGCCTGTCACAGTCTTATGGACGCTGGTAGAAAATAGGGGCATGCTGGATCAGAGATGAAGGACAGTGTATTACCGACAACAGAGCGTCTGCACATGTGCCAGTTCCCCAAGCCTCAGTTCCCTTCGAGTAACAGGGAGAGCCAGGTGACACTTAAACACACAGTGAGTTACATTCTAAGAAAGGAACCCCAAACTTGGGGAACCTGAATCTTTTGAAAAGGAGGTAAACATGCCAGCTCCTTTGTTTGTAGAGAGACACTATCTGTGTCTTCCATAGCTGATATATGTGTGTGTGTGTATAATATATATGTGTGTGTGTATATATATTATATATATATAATATATATATCTATCTTTATCACTTTGAAGTTTTAAAGAGCTGGAGTTGTCTTATTCCATCATCTGATTTTTTTTATAGGTAAGAAGAGTGAGGCTCAAATTGGGTCATTGACTTCAACTCAAGGTTAAAAACTAGTGTGCAAGTAAGTTTAGATTAGAGTTAAGTTCCCCTGATTCCTAGTTAGTGTTCTTTACAGTGTACCGTGTACATCTGACTATTCCATACAGATAAGTAAAATACTTGAATAGTTAGAGCTGAGACTAGAGCACACTATTGAATTTAGGGTTTGTAGTCTCATTAAAAGAAACCATAAAATAGTACAGTTGCCCCTGCTGTAAGTTTGTTTTGACTCAGAAGTTCTTAATATATTTATATTATTTGTCTTTGTGGGAAATATTATCTTAAAAGACATCATATTACACACCTGCATTTGCCTGAAACTTGGTAGCTTGATAAATTGATAAGATAACTGGGTCATATGTTAAGTTTTTTGAAAAACCAACCCAAACAGATCCTAATAAAAGAATGTTACACATTTCCTTTTAAAGGCTAAAAAAGTATTTCTCAGGACTCTTAAATTACCATATTCTGATACCAAGGGAAAATAAAATCTGGACTTAGAGTCTTGTTTGTACTTAGAGGGTCTTCCGGACAGGAAGGCAGTCTTGATGCAATGCAGTAAGCCACAATACCAGTGGGGCATTGCAGGTGAAAAATCTGCAGCTGTAAGCCTTCACCACAATGTATTACAACTGTATGCTGGAATATTTCCTGTACAGAAATAGGGTTTGGTTAACTTTGTTTCCCAAGGGTAGATCACATTAAAATGTTATAAAAATCATGATTTCCTGCATTTGAATACTTATAGTTTCTCAACTGGTTCCAATATTTTAAGGGTTTTTTTTTTTTTTTTTGGTATGATTTCTATTAGTTGAAGATGTATAGAAGCTTTTCTTTTCCTTCTTCAAAATCAACTAAAAAGCAAATACATATAAAAATAGTATTATAAGCTAAAACATTTGAAATTACACACATATCTGTATTTTATGTTATTACTAAATGATAGATTTTTACTTTGAAGTAGACACAAAAAACTGACAAATGCCATTATCAGAATACATTTTACTTTTAATTGACCATTGAAAATCAGTTGTTCTGTATGTTCTGTATGATGAATATGTTTTTTCCTGTTATAATGATAAATAACTGATTGTAATAAATGTTCTTCATGTTTAAAAGGACAGTTAAGTCCAGTCACAATCATAAGTAGAAAACAGTCTTCTTTATTTATAAAGGCAAAGCTGGTGTTTTAGCTTATTAGATTTTAATGTTTATATTGCTGTAAATTTATCTTAATTTGTATAATAATATACAGATATCCATTTATCCTAATTTCTATAATAATATGTAATAAATTATCCTAATTTATGTAATGATATAATGTATATATACATTGCATCTTTCAGTCATGCATCAATCCACTATTTTATGCTCAAACCTCACATTCTATGTTTTAACTATCTGCATACCTACTCTCTTCCAGTCATCAATTAAAAACTCTTTATCTACCTCTTGTTTTTCCATTGGATTCCCCATGGGGGAATATATTTGGTCTTATCATCACCTTGACATTGTGATAAATGTAGTATACATTTTTACTTGGTTAATGAGGTAAAATAACTTTCTATTAACAAAATGAAGGTTTCATAACAATTACTCTTTCAAAAGTTATCAACTAGGAATGTTCCAGTGTGAAAAGCCCTTTACCTATCCAAGGGTGTATGTCAGAAAGAATTTTTTTTAAATGGTGCTTGAAGCAGTGGATAACAAATAAACTTTTAAGCTAAGCAACAAGCTTAAAAGGAAAAGCTGGGGAATGAGATGTCCACAGACACGTGCCAGTTCCCCAAGCCTCAGTGTGTGAAAAGCTCCAGCAGATTCCTGGGAAACTAGTGGGATACACACATGCATAGGTTTGTACATTCACCCCTGGCTCTGCGTGTGCTAAGGATGATGTAAGAAGGGCCTATGCTCTCACCTCTGGCTGACCTTAAGACTCTGCACAGGCAGGAAAGGAAGGCTAAGGCAGAATTGAGGGTATGCCTCAACGGCCACATAGAGCCCCTCAGCAAAGATTGTGGGTGCTTACTGATTCCAGGCCTTTAAGGAAAGAAGAATTATTTGAAAAACTAATGGCTGAACACTTCTCAAATTTAATAAAAAATATTAGTCTATACATCCAAGAAGTTCAATGAACTCCACATAGACAAAACCCAGATTTCTGCATGAAATAGTCAAGAAACAGTCTTGACTGCAACTAGAGAGAATCGACTCATCATATATAAGGGATACTCAATAAGATTAACAGGTGATTTCTCATCAGCAGTGGTGGAGACCAAAGGCAGAGAGATAACATATTCAAAGTGCTGAAAGAAAAGGGCTGCCAACGAGAAAAAAATTGCCAAATTAAGTAACTGGGATAAATGGTAAGAATCAAAATATTGTCTGCATTCAGAGTTCTTTCTAAGAATCCACTTTAAAGAAACTGGAACTGGAAATTGTGGCTGATCATTTCCTTTGCTGTGCAGAAGCCTTGATGCAGTCCCATTTTTAAATTTTTACTTTTGTTTCCCTTGCCTAAGTAAACATATCTCAAAAATATTACTAAGATCAATGTAAAAGAGCACACTGCCTATGTTTTCTTCTAGAAGTTGTATGGTTTCAGGTATTACATTTAAGTTTTTTATCCATTTTTAACTTATTTTTCTTAATGGTGTGAGAAAATCCAATTTGGTTCTTTTGCATGTAGCTGTCCAGTTTTCCCAGAGTTCCCAGCACCATTTATTGAAGAGGCTATCTTTTCCCCATTGTATATTCCTGCCTCCTTTGTTGTAGATTTATTGCCCATGTAAGTGTGAGTTTATTTCTGTGCTCTCTGTTCTGTTCCATTGATCTCTGCACCTCTTTTTGTGCCAGTACCATACTGTTTTGATAATTATAGCTTTGTGATGTAGTTTGAAATCAGGGTGCATGATACCCTCTGCTTTCTTCTTCTTTCTCAAGATTGTTTTGGCTATTGAGGGTCTTTTGTTTCCATATAAATTTTAGAATTATTTGTTCTGGTTCTGTGAATAATGCCCTTGGTAATTTGATACATATTACATTAAATCTGTAGGTTGTCTTGCATATTATGGTCATTTAAAAATATTAATTCTTCCAATCCATGAATATGGTATATCTTTTCATCTGTTTCCATCATCTTCAGTTTCTTTCATCAGTACCTTACAGTTTTCCAAGTAGAGATCTTTTACCTCTTATTTACGTTTATTCCCAGGTATTTTATTCTTTATGGTGTGATTGTAAATTAGATTGTTTTCTTAACTTCTCTTTCTGGAAGTTCGTTGTTAGGGTATAGAGATGCAATGGATTTCTATATATTAATTTTGTATCCTGCAACTTTACTGAATTCATTGTTGAGTTTTAGTAGTTTTTTTGATGGCATCTTTAGGATTTTCTGTGTGTAGTTATCATGCCATCTGCAAACAGTGACAGTTTTACTTTTTCCTTTCCAATTTGAATTCCTTTTATTTCTTTTTCTTGTCTGATCACTGTGGCTAGTACTTCCAATACATAAAGTGGCAAGAGTGAGCATCCTTGGCTTGTTCCTAATCTTAGCAGAAATGCTTTTTTCACAGTTGAGTATAATATTAGCTGTGGGCTATAAATGACTGGGATAAATAGTAAGGATCAAAATGTACTCTGCATTCAGACTTCTTTCTAAGAATCAACTTTAAAGAAATTATGACTGGAAACTTGAAATGATACATTAACAGGTCTATTTTTCTTCTTTAATCTAAAAGTGGTTAGTTTATAGAGCATAGGATTTATAGCCAAAAGGTCTGCCACTTACTAAATGTGTAATCTTGAACATATTACTTAACTTCTCTAAGCCACAGTAACTTACCTGTACAATGAGAGTAATATTCTCTTCAATAAGATAATATAAGAACAATCTTTGTAAATTATAAAAGGCTATTTTTCTACCACAGCTTCTTCCATCAGTACTATTATTGCTCCTTCCAAAAACACAGGTGATGATGGAAGCTTTTCTTACCTCTATGATACACCTCTTGATTGGTGTCCTTGGAAATCTGGAAGTGTGGTGGGAGGGGTGATAAAAGATGGTATCCTCTGCTTTAACCAGGCTTTAAAAACTTATTCCTGAATGGAAGTTCTAGCTTTCTGCACACTAACTAGCCGTACACAGTCAGCTAGGCTGGCAGGCATTAATAATAAGTCCTCAGTTACAGATATGTAACTAAAGATCATTCACATCATCTCTTTCAAACCTAAAAGCACATAATAACGTTATTTTAAGTAGATCACACAAAATAGAGCCCAGAGTTATTCCTGAGAGTAATTAATTGCTACCATATGAAGCACAATGTGACTGCATTAGGTTTTCAGTTTAATTATATTACTACTTACCTACAGATTAGTTGGGCAATGTCTGCTTCTAACTGAAAGGCAAAGGAAGATTAGTGAGCTGATGAAAAGTTTGTTAAAAGTGGGTGTGATTACAAAATCTGGCGGGAGGGCTCAGTATATAAAACAAGACCCTTTTAGAGTAGAAAACTGTGAAGAAGATTGTTGCCTTTTCAGCACCTATCTTCATTCATGAATTTAAAAACTATCAAGTGTGTACCATGTACCAGACTCTATTGGAGGAATAGGTCGAGTTCTTTAAGAATGCTCGGCAGAGAACACATGGACCAAGAGAGAAAGCAAAGAAAACTTTCCTGAGAGCTGAGCTAGCACTATTTCTAAAATTCTTTGAGGAGACACAGGCAAGACTCTTTTTTTTCTAGTTTACATTGCAGTTTAAAACCTATTTCTCAGGGAGGGTAGAGCTCAGTGGCAGAGCGCATGCTTAGCATGCACGAGGTCCTGGATTCAATCCCCAGGACCTCTGTTAACAACAACCCCAAAATATAAAATCTGTTTCTCATGGAGTATCACTTCAGAGCTACAAGGGTTTACAAATCATTGGATTCAAACTTCTTTTCTAGAGGAACACCGTCAGCGCCATGGGGCTGCGTTTCTTCAGGCGGCGCGGAGGGCAGCCTGACCCGGGGTCCTTGGAGCGGGCGCTGTGGCCACGCCCCCTTCCCGGGGGGGGGGGCGGGCCACGCCCCCTTACTTGGAGCGGGCTCCGTGGCGACGCCCCCTTCCTGGGGGCGGGCCCCGCCTTGTTCCAGTGGCTTCCAGAGGGGACTTACTCCGAGGGGGAGCGGAGCCGGGCGCGCTGTGTGTTCTCCAGGCCCTTTAGCAAACGTGGAGTGGCTCCTGGGGCCCCATGCAAGCGGAGTTATAAGAAAAGGGGTGTTGGAGCCATCGAGGGCATGGGTGCTGTTCGAAAATGCAGGACTCCGAAGCGGCGGCGACGGTGCCCAGCGCGCTGCTGGCGTCGCTGTGAAGGAACAAGGGCCCTGTTTCCGCCGCGCGAAGCGGGAGCGCTTCCTGACACGTGTTGGGGAAGTGGTCGGAGAAAGAGGGAAGCCAGAGAGGGCTCTGGTGAGGCGCCAGCCTGCCCTGGCCAGAGGCGGGCGGCGTGAGAGCCGAGGGGAAGGAGCCAGCCCCGCGGAAACCCACTCCTGTGAATTCATGGCCTGATGGGTGTAAAGAAAGGAAAGACTTGCGAGGGGCGGCCGAAGTGCCCTGTTTCCGGAGGTGCAGTTCCCGGGGAAATCAACAGCTGGTCTCCCGGGCTTTGAAGCCTGAGTCAGATCGTCGCCAGAAGCTGGCCTTCCCGGATGGACGAGGGGACAGAGCACCGTGAGAACCAGGGCCCGGTATGGTTCCGTCCCCAGGGGGCTCAGAGCCGGGAGAGCAGGGTGGAGGGGGCTGAGGAGCAGGCGGGGCAGGATCATGAAAGATCTGCTGTATACTCGGCTGCTTTGCTCTTTGCCAAAGTTATGAGGGGTGACTTTCTGAAAGGGGCCAGATAGTAAATATTTCAGACCTGGCAGGGAACATACATCTCTGTCAAATATTCCTTTTTTATTTTTATTTTTTTACGGTTCTTTCTTTAATTGAAGTAGAGTTGATTTACAGTGTTGTGTTAATTTCTAGTGTACAGCATAGTGATTCAGATATATATATTCTTTTTTGTATTCTTTTCCATTATGGTTTATTATAAGATTTGGAATATAGTACCCTTGCTCTGCAGTGGACCTTGTTGCTTATCTATTTTATATATAGTAGTTTGTATCTGCAAATCCCGAACTCCGTTCCCCTTTGGTAACCATAAGTTTGTTTTCTATCTCTGTGAGCCTTTTCTGTTTTATAAATAATTTCACTTGTCATATTTTAGATTCCACATATAAGTGATAGCATATATTTTTCTTTGACTTACTTCACTTAGTATAGATAATCTCTGGGCCCATCTATGTTGCTGCAGATGGCATTATTTCCTTCTTTTTTATGGCTGAGTAGTATTCCAGTATTATTATTATTATTATTATTATTATTATTATTATTATTATTATTATTACAGATCTTTAAACACATTAAACCCATTTGTCACTTGCAGGCTGGATTTGGTCCACAGGTCAGCTTGCTGACCGCTGTAGAGAGTGGGAGGCATTGTAGACATTTAAGCAGGAAAGGACGTTATCAGATTTGTGCATTGGAAAGCGTACTCTGGTGGCAAGCAGTGTGGCAGGGATTTGGTGGGGCTGAGGTGTAGGGAGAGTTGGGTCAGAAGGGATGTGTAGAAGAAGACTCTAATCATGATGGTCCAGGGAGAAAAAATGAGGGCCAGGGCCAGGGTGGTGGCAGTGATGCCAGTGACTTCTTCATAGCCGGGCTGGATCACACATGCAGGAGTGAATGGGCATGTCGTAGTGCTACCTTTCTCTCTTCCTCTTTCCCAACTCCAGGAGACATCTTCTTGTCCACCTAGGGTGTGAGTGACAAGCAGAGGAAGGATACCTTAGCTTAAGTCCTGCTGTGTCCAGGCACAGCTTCACCCTGGGGCACAGCTTCACCCTGGGAGACAGAGCCCATCCCTTTCCTGTGGACCCCACATGCCAGGTTCTCCCTCCAGCTGGTGGCAGCCGTAGGAGGGCAGGTCCCATCC
The DNA here is from genome assembly GCF_009834535.1 of Camelus ferus. Taxonomy (NCBI): domain Eukaryota; kingdom Metazoa; phylum Chordata; class Mammalia; order Artiodactyla; family Camelidae; genus Camelus; species Camelus ferus. The sequence continues at coordinate 27,136,699 of NC_045730.1, read as the reverse complement.
CTCCTGCCCCCTCCTCAGGCTTCACACTGGCTATGCCTAGTCTCCTCTCCTTTGAGACGAAAGTCTCACTTTTCTCTTGAAAATAAGCATTTCCCCAGAATATCTCACTGCATCTGCTGCCTCCACTTTATTCTAATTGCCCTCAGTGCCAGGCAGCTCAAGCCTGGCACTTTTCACCCCGCTTCTTCTGTTTACTTCCAAGAAGAGTTTCCTGTTTCAGGTGTAAAAGATAGGACTAGGGCAGAGGGACCCCGGGCAGGGTGGAATCACGTCTTATCCTTTCGCTCGGTGCCGATGACAATGCCCTCCTTGTGGGAACCGGGCTGCCTCCCAGCAGACAGTTTGTGTACGTGGTCTTTGCATGTTTTTTGTCACTAGATTTCTGAAGCTCCTCACTGACGTGGGTCCCTTTTATCCCAGGCCCCATCTCGCCTCCCCTTGTCTGCTAGTCCTCCTTTCTCTGTAAGTGCCTCTTTCGTCTCTTCAGGGTTAGCTTCCCCCCCCAGGACACGAACACGTTGTTTCCAGATTTTCTCGCTGTTCCCAGGGTAGAACTCTTGCCCTTTTTACTTGTGTTTCCTTCTCAAATACTTTCTTGCAATTTCTTGAATTACGTTTTGAATGGTGAGTTGCTCATTCTGGTCAGATTTGTTTCCAAATACTTCAAATATCTGTGACAACAGGTTACATTTTCGCTTTCCCCTTTTCTGCTATTTTACTTGATAAAACTTCGCCATTGACTTTGGAGCTGTAAGCGGCTTCCCTTCAGCGGTGCTTGGTAGGGGTGCAGGCCTCATTGTATTGACTCTGGTCCTTGTTTATGTAACTTAGTTTTGAGCATAAGTACCCTCACTGATAGATCACTGAGCAATGTTTCCACAGAGGATGTCTTCTCCTTTTGCATAGCTGCTTTAGTCAGTGGCTCTGATCGCTGGGCTTTTCTTTATTATTATTAAACTCATGAAGCAGAGCCGTTACATTTAGCGCAAATGCCCTCTGTTGTAGCTGAAGACATTCCCCTGTTCTGGATTCTTTGGAGGTGACCTACCTCCCCTGTTCCAGAATCAACCTCTGGATGGAACACATTTTCTTGGTTGCTTCCTGATGAAGACTGGATTTAAGGGATAGAATCAGAGGAGCTGTGGTTTGTGCAGGCTGAGAATCCAGAAGCGGGTTCTCTTTCTCCATCCATGTGAAGCTGGGTCAGGCAGGAGGAGGCTGCAAGCGGCCTGCCTCTCCCCTCCCAACCTCTGGAGCTGACGCTGGGTTGGATCACGGTGGGCTGTGGGCCAGGAAGTACAGCTCTGGCTTTCCCTGAACCTTCCTCGTCCTGCTGAAAGATTGGGTTTGGGGCCTGCTGATTAGGGACTGTGGTTTTGCTGGTGATTTTTCTTTTCCAGGAAAGACCTCCAAGCTAAGGAGAAAGTGTGAATACTAGCTTTGTTTGGCTATGGTACTTTTCAGTGAAAATCACAGAATTTCATCTTAGTATTTGCACCCTTTGCTCCCTCAGCCCCAGAGCAGCCCCTGCCTAAATTTCAGGCATTCCCCAGGACAGCCGAGCCCCTGGGCACCCAGTGTGGGAATCTGAGACACAGCCTGTGGGCTGCTTAGAAGACAGGGAAAAGGTATCCTGGGGCTTTGTAGCTTCAGAACTCTTTGCAGGGCTGCAGGGGTTTAAACTGAAAATCCAGTCCTTTACAGAACAATATGCATTTCAAGCAGAAAGGGGATTTCAGAGGTCATCAAATCTAATGTCTGTTTCATAGATGTGGAAATAGAAACCCAGAGGGATTGTTAAGTTGTTCGAGGTCATATGTTGGATGACCCCCAGAGCAGGACTTGAAACCTAGGTCTCCTAACTCCCAACCTCGTGTTTTTCTCATGGAGGCATTCATATAACATGTTTATATTTTGGTTTTTTAAATTATTATTTTCTATTGAAGTATAGTTGCTGTACAGTATCATATAAGTTATAGGGGTGCACTATAGTTATTAACAGTTTTTAAAGGTTATACTCCATTTATAGTTATTTTAAAATATTGGCCTCTATTCCCATGGTGTACCATATATCCTTGTAGCTTATTTTATATCTAGTAGTTTGTACCTCTTAGTCCCCTACCCCTATATTGCCCCTCCGCCTTTCCTCTCCCCATTGGTAACCACTAGTTTGTTCTTTGTATCTGTGAGTCTGCGTTTTTGTTATATTCACTAGTTTGTTGTATTTTTTAGATTGCATACATAAGTCATACCATGCAGTATTTGTCTCATATACTGATGTTTAGATTGGCCCCTCTTTTTGTTCATGGAATAATTCATTTGTCTGTAAACTTTTTTGGGGGCTGTCCCCTATATCCTATTGCTGTTCCAGACATCAGCTGTGACATCTTTGTGAGGTGACTTGTCATTAGTTGTATTTAGTGGTGTTTCTGGTTTTATAGGTAAATTGAAGCACTAGAACCATAGTCTTTCCCAATTAGAACTTTTTACAATGGAAAAATGTCATTTAAAAAAGGTTTACATTTTAGTTCTAGTTCTGTTAGAAACTGCCCAATTTCAGATGCATTTCCAGGGGGCTTTCTTTCCCTGTTTACTGAGAAATGTAAACTGTGCTGGGAGCACGATGGTCCTTGAGCTGTAGCTGTCAGGGTCTTCGCTGTCTACCCTCTGAATGACATGCTGTCTCGTGGGCTGTACGGAATGATTGAGGTGAGGTTGCCAGTGGGCGACCTGCTGGTCTGAAGCTGTTCCCTCCCACTTGCCTACTTTCAAGGGCTGTCCTAGATCACAAGAGCGTGTCAGCCATCTGCTGGTCTAATCTGCTTCTATTCTGAGTTTAGGGAAACAAACAGAAGGCAGAAGGCATAGGACCTGCAGCAGAAGGCAATATTTTGGGTGATGTCATAGTTAGGGGGTTGAGTTTACTGTGAGTTAAAAGGTGACATGCAGGGCTAGCTGATCACTCACCATCATGCAGTCTTGGCCTGAAGGCTTTTTCCTTGCCCAGGGGTGGATCTGCAGGCATTTGACTGTGGAGCATCTGGGACTTGGGTTTGCTGGGGTTGGCTCCTGGGATGTGGAGGTGTGTGAGAAACTAGCTGAAAGCCTAATGAATGGATTTCAGGAATTTCCAGGAATACATATTCAATATGCCACTTTTGGTTTAAAAATGAATAAATATAGCTTGTGGGAATGAATGGAGCCATTAGCAGAGCGTTTCTCCATTGGCAGAGAGTTTGTATCGTATGTGTGCTTGGAGCCTTTGGGAAATAACAGAAACAAGGAATGCTTTGTTAAGCACCCAGAACATGCTGGGGTACTTTCTGTGTTCACACTAGCCTCTGCATCACCACTCTGGATGCAGCACATAGATTGTTTCATTTCCAGGTTGTTGTTGTTTTTAACTCAACATAGTCTTTTGACTTGATTTTAGACCTCAGTTTCATGGCCAAAGTGTACATCCTGGAGGAGTAGTTACCTTTTCTTTCCCTAAAACAAGGACAACAGTATACTGGCTGCATCTTGTATTTATAAAGCGACATTTCCACATCTGCCCCGTGCATTTCTTTCTTAGTCAAGCGGTTGTAAAGAAGGGAAAGATAAAAATGAAAGAAATGGGAGTAATTTAAGGAAAGAATAACTTCCTTTTTATTAGGTTGAACATGAAACCAGGTATCATATTTGTATAAATACTATGGAAAACATTTAACCTATTCATAGAGGTTAAGTAACTGACTGATAAGCTTTGTAGGGAAAGTCTGTTTAAATGCTCTCGTTAAACTGTGCCAGGCAATTTTTCAGATTCTCAAATACATAACCATTAGGAAGCTGAGGGACAGAAAGAATTTCTGGTGGACAAATACACTTGTTCATTGTAGAAATTTTTGCTAGTTTGTATATCAGAGAGTGCAAAGCAAGTCAAAAAGTCAAAATAACAAAGTTTAGGTGAAAGCCTTAATGATACAATTTAGTCTTCAGTGAAGGCAAAGGTAAATTCCTCCAGCTGTTGGCTAGAGGCAATCAAAGGGCAGGATATTTTAGGTTGGTCTCTGTCTATAAATAATACATGAAATGATTAGATAGGAAAGGCTGAGGGGCCTGGGGGATGCAAACAGAACTTTTGGAAGACTGGCCAAACTGTGTGTTAGGATAAAATTTAGCAGTGTTACATTTGTAGATTTCATCTTTGAGTGGCGTGATCTTATAGTTTATCCCCCAACCAGGAAACTTTGAGAGTGGAAGTGGACAGTTTTAATAACTACGGCAGGACAGTTTGTGCAACCCAGGACCAGCATGGGACACCCAGCACATGTGGTCACCTTTCCTTTGAACCTTCCTTTATAGTGAACGATTTAAACACAGAGAATTAAATAGGCCATTATCTGTTTTTGGAGGGGCTAGGAGATCTTATGTATGATTTAAAGGGCTTGTACTGTTTCTGTTGTATCGAAGAAAAAAATGTTTGTAAAACCATCAGACAATAAAATGTATAACTTAATGTTATATTATATTATACATATTATATTATATTATAAAATGTTAAAACCTTACTTGCATTTACCAAGAAGTGAAAGACTGAATACAACCTCATCCCCCACAAACAACCATTATTGCCTTTTTATCTACCAGTGTGAATTTTTCTTTATTAGGTAATCTATCATCTATCTACATACCTACCTGTCTGTCTATCTACCTTCCTATCTATATTTTAACATAAAAGGGATCCTGCTCTACAAGTTGTTTAATAGCCTGATTTTTAGTCACTTTAATATTGTTAACTTGTTGATATTATTACTAGTATGGCTATCTTTCCTTTCAATAAATGTTATTCTTAGTAGCTGTATAGTTTTTCATTAATTCAAAAAGTATTGGAATTTATTTAACCAGTCCCCTATTTATGGACATTTGTTTCCAATGTAGTATAAACAATACTATGTTAAATGTTTGGGGCATATATACATTTTTTTATACTTATTTGATTATTTCCTTAGAATTTATTCCTAGAAGTGAAATTGCTGGATTAAAGAGCATACACACACACACACAAAATATTATATATACCTATAATATATATACATATATGTAAATATTATATATTTGTATGTATTTTCCCAAGCCTTAGTAATTAATTTTCCATTTAGTATGATTTTATAAATTTACCCATCCACCCTAAGAGAATAAGAATTCCTGTTTAATCATATCAGGGCTAACAGTGGATATTAATAATTAAACATATTTTTGCCAATCTGAAAGATACAAAAGAGCATTTTGATTTAATACCCATTTCTGTGATTATTAGTGAAGTGAAACATCTTTGAAACTGTTCATTGGACATCAGCATTTCTTATGTCAATTGCTTGTATCAGTCCTTTAGGCATGTCTGATTTTCACAGGTCTCAAAGTAAAGAATGCAAATCACAGCCCTCTAAGTCAGTTCTTCTCCCCATGTCCTGCTTATTAGCATCATCACCTGCTCAGAGTTGGCCTTCATGTCTCTCAACTTCTCCATCCAGTTGGACACCCAGTTATGGTCTATTTAACTTCTGAAATGTTTCTCAAGTAGGTTCCTCTTCTCCATTTCTTCAATCACTGATCTAGTCCAGCATCGTCTCTTACTTTACTTTTGTCGGCTCTGAACTGGTAACCAAAGGCCATGGATGCTAATGCATCTGGAGGCAGAGCCCTGAGGCCAGGGGTCAAGTTTCCCCAGGTCCCATAAAAGTCATCATGATTGGACTGGCTGGGCTATTATTCATCTTTGTATCCCTGGTGCCTGACTCATAGTAAGTACTTCATAAACAAAGGATGAAATTGTTTTTCTCATCTCTGGTTTTTCTCATCTTCTAGATTGTTATCAGAATTCTCTCTTCAAAACACAAACATGATTACCATTCTCTCCTTTTAAGAATTGTTGTTTGTGCCCCATTTACTGTAGCTGGATTTCTCAATTGCAGTACTGTTTACATTTGGCCCAGATAATTCTTTAATGTAGGGGAATGTCCTGTGCCCTGTAGGGTGTTTAGCAGCATCCTTGGCCTCTACCTACAGATGTCAGTGGTACTCCTCCCCAGCTTTGGTGTAACAACCAAAAATGGCTCCAGACATTGACAAATGTTCCCTGGGAGATGGGAGTGCCGTGCCAGATCACCCCTGGTTGAGAACCACGGGCCTGTGGGAAGAAGCCAGCACTGAGCATGTGTGTCGTTGTGCTCTGCTACCTTTCCAGCCTTATGTACTGCCTCTCCTGAGCTTCCTGGCACATGCTGATCCCTTAGCCCCTGTGCAGCTTCTCACGTGCTGGATTGTCAGCCCTTCAGCAGTGAGCGAGCCCAGCTGCCACAACAGATGGGCAAATGCGTGTTGGATCAGATGTAACAGAAGTTTACTTTTGCTACAGCACTGTAGGGTTGAACATTGTGAGCTGGTGTTGAGATGAGTTAAGGCCGTGGGACCCAAGGCCACGATCAGAGCATGTTTGTAGTATGCAGTAAATAATTGCTCCACGCATGTATCTATTATATAAGATTTAGAACAAAGAAAATAGAAGTACGCATGTGCTAGAGATATTCTGTAAGCCTAATGAACAAAGAAACTCAGACCGCGCATGTGTTGACAGAAAACAGATAAAAGCAGGACAGGTGCATCATAGGTGGGCACCTCCCTGTGGCAATAAAGTGTTGTTAACCCCATGGTGTCTCTGGCTGAAGTCTGTCCAGCAGTATGGCAACTTCTCGTGCATTTTTTCATTTGGGCCGCTCACCTCCTAGAACCCCACATCAGCCTCCCTCGGCTGACAAACATGTTGGGGAAGCAGCCTTCCATCTGTCAGTCCTTCAGAATCTAGAGGGGCTGAGGCTCTGCCATCCTTGATACACAGCTTCCAAGATGGCCCTGGGGATCATCTCCATCCTACCTGACAAAAGAAGAAAAGAACACTGGGGAGTCCATGAAGGAGATGCTTATGGCCAGGATTGAAAATGGTACACATGCCCTCCACTCTCATTCAGTTGGCTTGAACTCAGTCACATGGCCACCCTTAAGTGCAAGGGAGGCTGGGACATGTAGTCTAGCAGATTGTGGATTTTCAGATCAGCCAAAACTTTCTGCCACAGTCAGCTTATCAGTTCAGCAAAACCTTGACGGCCCAGCTCAACTCATAATTATGAATTCTGATCTCCCCATGATCTGTTTTATACACTTTGCTTATACTAGTGTACATTATAGTATGATTGGCATGACATAAAATCATTTTTTCTCATTAACAACTACGATAGTTCCTGGTATATGGTGGGTATATATCTGTTGAAAAAAAGCAAATGGATAATATTGATTTATATAGTATTTCATGGGAATGCCTCCACCACTCACTGAGGTTTTTTGTTTGTTTTCTGATCTCTGTTCCAGGAATCTGAAATACTACTACAGTTGTCTCACTAATAAAATGGTGAGACAAGCTGATTTGCAATTTCTGGCAGAAAACTCAGCATCACTTGAGGCCTAGGAAAAGTGGAATGAAAGTCTGTCTTTCCTGCATGCCTCTTCTCCTGGTCTCCCCACACCCCTTGTGCTGTCTACAGACCACTTTTCCACCGGCGCCCCCATACTGTCCCCAGCCCCCTTCCATCCAGTTCCTGGGGCTCAGTGACTTAATCCTCCTACCAGAGATTCGCATTTAAAAAGGAGTGATTGTTAATCCTGAGGAATCATTGACTGATGAGTTAGTTATATTGGGAAAGAACTTGGGATCCTGATTCTGAAAGGCTACCATTTTTTTTAATCTACATTTGTAATTTGACATTTTCCTAGGAAACACAAGCAATAGTTAAAGGGAGAAAAATGCCTACCATGTATAATTCTAGAAAGATTTTTTACAAATGGGAATTTTGTACCTTAGAAGTAAACAAGTCTTCTTTTGAACACTGGCTATATAATTGCCAAGGTAAACAGGAATCAAGCCCTATGTGCCTTTGATGCCTGCTGTTCTTACTAATTAAAATGGGGTAGGAATGAAAGCATTTCTGCAATGAATGTTCAGGGGATTTGAGCACCCATTTAAGGCTGTAACCAGGCCAGAATTTCCTGTTTGAGGCCAAGCAGAATCTGGTCCAAAAACATAAGCACAACAGGAATGTTTCTGGTCATTTTTCTCAAATCCACCACAGAGTTCCCACAAAATTTTCCGACAAACTTAGCCTGTATACTGCATCTGCAAGACAAGGAACATTTATGTAAAATGTACCCCCTAAACCCAAGTTACTTTGACAGTTGCAACCCTCACTTTCTTCTCTGCTCGGATTGACATCTGAGAAGGGAGACCACAATTGCATACCATTTTATAGATCCGCATGATTAAAACCAGTTCTCCCTATAGGTCACATCGTGTATGAGAGGCATGGTTTTTGTCAAGAGACCAGCTACCAGCAGAAAGGGTTTTGATGCTATTGCTAGTAAGAAATTAGTAACTAGATCCTAGGTCTGTCTTAAGCCAGCTTTATAATTATACTGCTTCAGTGGTAAACCAGACCTTTGAGCCAAGGGTAATTTAGAAATTCTAGATCTGTATTCTTCTCCCCTCTTTCTTTAATGTTCATCTTTGCTGTCTCTCCATCTTCTGCCTTCAAACATATAATTTTCCTCCATTCCTTCCTCACCCCTGGCTCCTTGTTTCTGTGACCCTCTGTCACAAAAGGACAGGTGCGTTCTGTCCCCCCTTATCCTGGGAGAGCATGGGCAACAGTCAAGGCTATGTATGAACACATCTAATTCTGAAACGTTTGCCACTTTTTGAGGGTGTCACCAGCTCAGGCTCCTAGTTTGCCTCTGGGATTGGAGGCTAAACTGGGGCCTTACCTGTGTGCCCATGCAGTAACCTGTCTTCAAAGACTAGGACTACGCTGGAGATGACTTTCTCCATCTCTTGAGCGCTTCCTGGTTGTGTAAACTTTTTGTACTCAGAGCTCTTTTGAAATAGAAAGATTTATTAAATATTAAAAGTGAAAACCAGGGCTTCCCTGGGGAAAATTTTGTATCTCACTTGTGTTTTCCATCATGTTCTTTCTCCCAGTTTTCTCCCTAAAGCCTCCTCTCTCTCTCTCTCTCTCTTTTTTTTTTTTTTTTGTGATTGTTTTTCTACTCTTTTAAGCTTCATTTTGGGATGGTTAAAAAAACAACACCTCTCTGAAGTACACCCTGAAAGCCTAAGTTTTCACTTCAGCTGAAAATCGTCCAAACTGCATGCATCTCAGCTGAACGCTCCTCCAGCTGGCCTCGTTCTGCCAAAGACCCTTTTCCATACCTGACCAAATTTATTTAGAGTATGGCTAGAATTGCTATCTTTAAGAGATCACTGTCACCAAATTCCAGACTGTTCTTTTGCACGGCCAGCGAGGTTCCTTTGTAACTAAACTTGATAGCATTTTTTCCTCCAGAATTGCCTTCTTCCTTCTTTGTTTCTTCCTTTACTCTTTCTCAGTCCACCTTTGCTCTCCTCCCAGGTGGCCTGCTCAGCACTTAGTCTGTCTTTCATCTCCGTGTGTCTCTCTGTCTCGCTTGTCCTAATCCTCAGCAGCCCGTGGTACAGAGGGGCAGCTGAAGTTTCCTTCGGAGACAGCTGTTTTGCATTTCAGGAGTCTCAGCTTTGTGGCTTTGTTGATTGTCTTCTCACCTCTAGGTTCGATCTGACTCATAGCTAAAACATAACTAACCATTTTCGCTAAGACCTCCAGGGCCAGCGCCTGAGCTCCGTCAGCTGCAGGCCCTCTGCAGGAGCATCCTGCCATGCAGATGCCACTGAAGTCCCCATAAGCCACACACAACCCCCCTACCCAGGGGGGAAATTAAGGCAATTTCACTAAGGCCCACTGGTGAGGAAAATTGGTTGATCGAGTTATTACTAAATGGCTTTTCAAATCTTCTCATTATTCTGGGGAAGGGAGATTGTCAGGGCCTGGTCCCTTGCCCACAGATAAAGCCAAATCCACAGGAATCCTGTGAGTGGAGAGGCTTGGAAGCTATACCTTGGAAAGAACCACAAGGCCCGGCTCAGCAAGGCTGTCCCTTTGTGCTGAATGCAACCAATTCTTGCCTGTTATAAGTGAAAACATCCTGGGATGGGAAAGTGTATTTTGAGAGTGGAATGCTTTGTAGTTCCTTGTACTTGGGGGACAGCATGGTGTGTTAATAAATGAGAGTGTTCCTTAAAGTCTGCTCCTTTCAGCTCCCAGGCTGTGTCTGCTCAGGGAGCCCAGTGATAAAGATCATTAATATTTTTTCTGTAAGTAACTGAATCAAAGGGAAGCTTCCTTATCTGCATTGTCTGGATGCCAAATTAGGTTGCATACTTATTAACTCTTTGATAGTCTCAGCTGCCAGAGAGCCTTTTGCATATATGCACATACATATTTATATGCATACGCATATATACACATATATATATGCACACAAATATATAGGGAAGTTATAAATATACAGCCTTTCCCTTTTATATATATAAAAATGAAATCTCCTTGTATATGTCCATCTGCCTGCATATTTAACCTGGCTCCATCACATCTGTACAATGGTGGACGTGTCATGTGATGTCTCTACATCCAGTTTGTCCATCTGTGAAATAAAGTAGTTGAGGTTTTTGTTTTTAAGCTGGTGTCTTTGGTAGAGCAGTGCTTCCAATGTAATCCAGCAGTTCTGGGCATGTGGTGATGCTCAGGGCAAAATGACATGCTGGTGTGTAACAGGAAATATCCACTTCCTAACGTTGTGTTGAGTCCTAACATTCCATTATTCTGATATTTTTAGGGAGTTCTGTTGGGTCCTGGCAGCGAGAGGAGGGAAATGATCATCAGATCCTCATGCATACATATTCTAAGAGCCGAGATAGAATACTGGGGATTGCAACTCACCTGGCTTTACAAACAAGACCCGGTCAGTTGAACTTCCTCTTTTCCTAAAGACCTAGGTTGGCATGCTAGGTTAAAGGCAGTGGACAGTCTTCATCTGGCTTGACAGTGAGACTTTCTACTCAGTCTTGGGCAACGTGCTTATCAATAAACCTCAGTGGTGGCCCCCTTCACCTCAAACCCAGGTTGCTGTGTTCACTGACCCCTGTGCACCATCAGCGTCTTCAGACACATGGCTGCTAGCTCACACGTCTTCAGTGTCACTCTCTGCTTTAAAATCCAAGAGTGGCCTCTCTATTGCCTTTCTGACAATTTTCAAGGCCCTCAGCTTAGCATTCAGGCTTCACTGGGTTTTTGGTCATCTTTTCCTTCCAGCTTTATCTCTAGGACAGGCCCATCTCTCCAGTGAAAAGTCTTCTAATTGTTTCACTCCTCCCTGTGACACTCCCACTCCACCCTACATTAGTTCTGTGCTAGGGTTGCTGTGTGGCAAAGCTGGAACACTTCTCATGCAAAGCCAGTGTCTCCTCTGCCCCATCCTGACCTCCCCTTTGAAGCCCAGATCAGGACCTGCCCCCTCCATTGAGGTGTCCCTGGTGGGCTTGCAGCAAGGGAACCTGCCTACCTTGGATTTGTCAAGGCATTTATAGTCTGCATGACAACGTTCACCCTTGTTCCTCCAAACCTGGTCCCTTCAGAGCCCTCCTGGAGGAGCCTGGCAGAACTCGGAGAGTGTTGGAGGGACCCAGGGTGGGGATAAGAGGCTGGAGCCCGAGATGGCTGGGAGGGCTCAGAAGAAGTAGAGCTGCTTCACTTGAAGGAGAAAAAACAGAAGCTAATTTCACAGAAGTCTAAATATGTGATTAAGTATCCAGTCTGCATGTCCACTAACAGTGAGGGTAGGAAGACAGATGTGGTGTGCGAGGGGAGGCCGTGAAACTTCCTCAGCAGCAGTGTCTTTAAGGTTAGCTCTGATTGTGTTGGTCAGACCAGAGACAGAAACTGGAAAATGTGCCTCACTCTCATGGTCCATTGTAGCCCAGAGACTTAAAGCTTTTTAAATGTCAGGCTGATATTTGACTTGATAAAGTGAAAATTAAAAAACAAAAACATACTGGTATTTAGAAGTCATTTTCATAATCCCATGAAAATTTTCCTATGTTTCTCTTAAGCTGGGAAATGGAAGCAGTCTTCAAATTTGCATAGTTAACAGATCTTGTGTGAGTGTATAGCTGTTTATGGAATTAGTTATAAAAATGGAGAAGTAGAAGGACTTGACAAAGTTAAGAATTCCCCCTAAAAGATCTTTTATTATAAGAAATCACCTTTTTTGACTTGGGTTTTCTCTAACTTGACCATCAGGCAAATGACAGTCTTTGTAACCAGAGGGTAAGTTGGGCTGTGGGTGTCATTTCAAAGTGATTCCCCCTTCCTTTCCCTCTGCTTGTCTCTAGTCAAGGGTCATTGACCTAAATCTTCCATCTCTGGCAGGGGTCCTTCTAACTCATCGGACTGGATTCTTGGGTAAAGTTTTTCTCCATCTCAGTTACTTTGCTTCCTTTTTATAGGGAGCTCTCCTCTGAGATCAAAAACAATCTATAGCAATTTATAAGAAACAAAGGAAGTGGGAGAGGATGGTAAGCTATTTTAAGTGGGGGTGGGGTCTGAAACAGTGAATCTGTCAGAATATCTGGCCTCTGCTGTGTCTGAGAGCTGGGACAAGGCACAGCTTCTAGGTGTGGGGGGAGGGACATGCGAGCTTGCTCTGTGGAACTGGTCTTCACACCGTCTGATCAGTGTCCCCAATGCTGACTGCATCCCCGGGTCACCTGAGTTCCTCTTGAATGAAGCAGATGATTGGGCCTTACTTAAATGATTTCACAGGTCCCCAGCAAGTCCAGTGCCTTACAGGTGTCCTGACAGCATGGACCCAAACAGCACGGACAGCCATTGGCCCAGGTCCCTGATACTCAGTGGGTTTCTTTGTTCCTCTTCTCGCCAAATGCACTTATATTTTTCAAAGGGCTCCAAGACAAGAACCTGGTTAATCCCGACTCCAGTACATTCACTGGAGAAGAATAAAGGGGAAATTTACAAAAATGAGAAAGCTTCAGAATAAGACTACATAAATTATTTTGGAGACAGTTTTTCCTTCTTGTACAATTTCCAGAGGGATTTTGTAACACACGTGCACACACAGTCAGGGAGATGAGTAAACAAGAAAAAAAGGTTGACTTTTATTACTTGCTGGTTTAAACTTAAAATTTTTTTTCTTTATATTTTGAGTTCTCCTTTTTTCCCCTTAGAAGATATCAAGCTGTTTTCAGGAAGAATAGGTGTTTGGTTTTGGGGGACAATGAAAAGCATGACATCACCGTGCTATTTTGATAGAGTGAGAGAAATATGCCAGTTTTAAGGCAGTTCATTTGGTTCTGTGTACAGAGGAGCTGAATTGTGTCTGTTTTGAATTTGGCTTCACTTGGGGCTGCAGCTCTTCATGGGAAGGATAACATTTATTCAGAGCTAATTTGTAAACTTCATTTTCAGTTTAAGGTCTGTAATCTAAACTGCTGTTCTGTCCTTACAGGCGGCAGCCCAGAGACTCTGTGAGCATTTCAAAGAGGGTCAGATTTTCAGGATTCTGCCAATGGGCCCCAGTCTCTCACAGCCCCCAATTGTCTGCTTGATTTTGGGTCAACTGTAGGCTATCAGTTTGTAAAGCAAATCCTTAACCTGGACTTTTTGTTGCTGATAAAGTCTCTGTGGATGGCAAAGTGGCAACTTATTTATTTAGAATTTGTAGTGGAATCTTTTTCTGCGTGTACCTCATTGTCAGCAACCCCTGTTCTGCCCCCTCCGTGCCCCTGAGGTTTTGAAATGTTTCCCCTGAACATTAATGTTTTTAACATTTCTCAAATGGAAGTCCTCACTCCTCATAAACATTCAGCTTTTTTAAAGGAATCACCCTCCCTACCTCTCCATTCCTGGAGACCAAAGCACACTTTTTGTGTGTTGTGGAAGAGGCTGCCAATTACAGCTGTAATGCTGTTTTCTAAACAAACTCAGATATCATCATTTTATTGTTAAAAGAAGCATTTCACTCCAAGGTCCCTAGCCTATGTGTGGGTCTCTGATAGATGGTGCTTTTTTGGCAGGCTGGCGATAAGCCCGGGTCAAGGAAACAGCTTGCACTTGCCTCTGTAAGTCTCTCTCAGCCTGGCTGTATCATTTCATTATTTCCTTTCCTGTTATCTTCAAACACTCCCTCAAAAGAGAGCTTGACAACAGGAAGGTTGGCAAAGGCCTGGCAAGGAGGTGGTTTTCCTTCATGTTCGAAAATGGTCGCTTTCCTCCCCTGACCCCCACCCCATCCTCTCTTCTTCATTACCCGCTCTCTACAAAGCTGATGGAAAAAAATTCAGAACTCCTTTCCCTCTTTAAAGTAGGTCCTCTAAGAGGTTTCTGATCAGCTCACTGTCAGCCTGTTTCCTCTGATCAGCTTAAGTAGGTCCACTTGAAGTTCACAACTGCCAGAGCCAGCATGCAGATTGAAAGCAAGGGGAGCATTTGAGAAGCACTGTATGAATGTGCCCACCCAGGATTACCTGGAGGCTGAAATCCCTGGGACAGCGCTAGGTCCACAAACCCTTTATTGATTAAATTAGTATTTCCCACTAACAGGAGGAGGAATTCCCTTTCCACAAGCTGATTTCTTTTCCGACCCCCTCTTCCACCACTAAAATGTAAACTCGATTCCTGGGTCCTTAGCAGGAGACTGTTTGTGACTGAGGGTCCCTATAAGCAAGCCCGTACTAAACATCTTGGTAAAAATGAACCTTTTAACATCTCATTGGTGGCTTTCTTTCTAATTTTATACAATTTACAAACAAACAAAAGTAAGGCATGTTATCTCAGGTTGACACAGACTTGTGGGGGCAGGAAGTTCATTTCTGCACTGTGGCCCCCAGGTTCTTCTCTGAGATTTTCCTGCTCTGTCTTCAGAAAAGGGTGGCTTTGTTAACCATTAGCCCCTGACAAGAGTGTGTCCATTTCAGCAAAATTAATAAGAGATAGTATTTTTCTTCCTTCTAAATGGCCCATGTCAGTAATTAACATCACCTTTCATTACTCAACTTGAAAGCTGCCTTCTCTGGCTCCCCTGACCTTGCCCTGGCTTTGTTAAACTGTGGCCTCCAGCCTGTGAGAGACCTAAATGCAGAAGCACCCGGACCCTCACTGAGGTGCCTTGAAAGAATCATTTGACATTTATTGAGTGCCTACTGCGTGGAGCTACCAAGTTGAATAAGAGACCCTTGTGGAAAGGAAACTGGGGTGAGAGGTAAAGGGTTGTTTAAAGTCACCCTAATGCCACAGAAACTGATGGCTGCCACGAACAGAAGCAGATCCAATGAAGGAGGAACAGGATGAGAGATGGCTGGGGTGGGAGTTTTATGGTGGAGGTGACCTTCGAGGGGGACATGCAGATATAGCAGTTCGTTGCATTAAAAAGGGATGTAAAGGTTCAAATGATCTTTCCTTGCACTTTTTTTTTTTAGAGAAAAGGAAAAAGAGTACTTTCATAGAGAATATATATTTTTCCTCTTTGGTGGGTTGTTTCCCAGTATATTTAGCCAATGAGC